>NW_027511721.1:0-300000 GCF_048772815.1 Callospermophilus lateralis | reverse complement strand
TAATAGTATCATTGTGTTCCAAAACCACCTACATGATAGTCTACTAACTCTCATTTCAACTTCGATTACTTTACAGACTGTGCAAAAGTTCATGTGGTCAATGTGTTATTTATTTACATATTCTTATTTCAGGTACAGTTAACATTCAGGGATACAGCCATTGATTTTACTGAAGAGGAGTGGGAATGCCTTCAGCCTGCTCAGAAAAGCTTATAAAAAGATGTGATGTTAAAGAACTATAGAAACTTTGCCTTCCTTGGTAAGTTTAATTTTCTTTTAAAATTTTTAATTAATAATTATTATTTAATTTACTTATCTTGTATCTTCTGGGAACTTCTCAATAAGAATGAGTTTCAGTTTTGTGTTTCAAAGAAAAAGGGCATTTTTAGTATAGATATTTTACTCTTTAATATATATTATTTTGCACTTTAATCTTTCTCTTTCTCAGTGTGTTATACATCCTTCACTTTAGATAAATAGTACCTAGCATGATTTAGTGATGTAAACTATTGTAGCCTACACATAGCAGGGGACAGAGTTGAGAAGTTCAAATGGAGAAAACCAAACTAAAAAATGTTGAAAGAGTAGTTATTCAGCAGAAAACAATTTTCAGAAGCTTAGCTTTATTTCTTTTGATTTTAATCATTGAACACATACTGCCCTACATTTATTACATTTTCAAATTCTTTGTACTCTTCGGTTTTCTTCTTTACTGATGTCCCAGTTCATTCAGATTAACCATCAAAATTTACCTTTTGTTGTGAGGGCCAGCATAATCAGTTACAAATCTTGTGAGGAAACCTGTAAAGAAGCTAACAGAAGAGAGAGACACACTCACAGTGAAAAGAAATAAGGAAAAAAATACTGGCCACTCCTCTTCATGGCTGCACATAGTATACTCCAGAATTACATAGCTTCTGTTACCATGACTACATTCTAACCTAGTGTTATTTTAACCCCAAGTGCTAGCTAACCATGATAAGGTACAGTTACTACAAACATAGAGCCCTTTCTCTCTAACGACATTACCAGAGAAACTAGATAGTGCACCTGTAGAGTTGTCTCAATAGCTTCAGGGAGAAACTGCTAGGCATTACTAATTGTGGATATCACGGTGCCAGTTATCATCACCCCCGCACTTTCCTGTCTATTTCCAAGGTCAGAATACGTACAGTCTTCCCTCCTTTTTAAAGGCCTTTTGAATAAATAATATTACTTATCTTCTTAATGCTGGTGGGTGAAAAAATAAGGAAGCTATAGACAATAGCAAGTGCCAACATCAGTAAATATCCACCAATGAATATTTTTTGACACAGATGAAATTGAATAAACATGAAATTATCCAATCCATCAAGTATAAACATCAATCATCTTGTTGGACCTTATTAATGATATCTTTAAGGTAATTGAACCCTTTTCAAATAAAATTACTGTTATCACTTAAATTGAAGGAACACATGTTATTAAACTTTGAATATCCATTATGGTGTAACAATACCAGACAATCAATTGCAGCATGAATGTCAAGTATGGCTTGACAAGGTTGTTTTTGTTCTTTATTAAGCATATTAACGGCCATGGAGGCATGGCTAATACTTTTTATGATAGCATAAGTGAGTTTCATAATAGTTTTCTAAGCCCATAGAGCTAGTCCAGATAAACCCTATAAAGAGAATGCAAAACATCAAATTTTGCCTTAGAGAGAAGTTTCACTGAATTATCACAGTTTTTATCAAGAAGAATAGCTCTTCTATAAATAAATTTCACAGGATGGTGACCTATTAAATACTATGATAAGGAAACAGTTATTCTGCTAAGACAACAAAGAATATCATGAGACATTTTTTCAGGTATATAACAATTCCATTCAAGTGAGACAAGATATTGTACTGGGTTATAGAAGTCCAGGATCTGTCAGTACTGAGTTTCCCATAGCTGGTGTAAAAAAACAGAGCAACATTATTATTAAGACCAAAACATTTACAGAGTTTTGTGTGAGTTTAGCAACCAAAGCAGTAACTAATTTATCCAAAGTACATTCTAACCTATTTGAGCCAACATCTTTTGAGCTGAGGCTGGTAATGGTTTTATATCTCCCCAAGTACCTGGAGTTAATTATAGTATCATGGGTTCCTCTTATAATGTTTTTCCTCATTTGAGGAGAATGATTATTCTCCTCTTTGAAGGGACTCTTCTCTTCCAGGGTTAAATGAAACTTATGAATCAGCTTAGAAGTCCTTGATTTACATTTATAATTGCTATATTTTATACATCAAGCTAGAGTCCAAACAGGACATGTTGACATAAGTGTAGCAGTCTAAGCTTTTCCCCAGGTGATCAAAGGCATAGGATCTTGTCATGCTGGTCAGGTGGAATCTTATATATTGCATACTTTATTTTGGTAATGACTTTTTCAGAATAGAATGTCTATTCAATGCAGTTGGCCAACTTTGAGTATAAACTTTATGTTGTATATTGAGCATAGTAACAGTAAATAAAACAATATTTAATGCATATTAAAATGAGAGAGGCTATATCTTTGTTTGTATGTCTCTGTTTTAAAAGGCAAGTATTAGGATACAATTTGCTCACTCAAAAAAGCTTGTCCAAGAAGATTATGAGAAATTTTATTATTTAAAACTATATCTCATTGATTAAAAATTGTGCAAAATGATGAGATGCAAAGGCAGGGTCATTACCCATCTTTAAACAAATAGGGTTTCAAGGAGCAGATCATGCTTGGTTTCTCTCCATGCTCTCTGTTGGAATTGACTTGGCAGATTTTTTTTTTTTTAGATTCAATTCTATTAGTCAATTTTTTCTTTTGTTTTGTGGCTTGCAATAATGCATTAATAATCATAAATATATTGAAGTGAATACCTCATTATACTTTTACTTTGTAAGTTGTTTTCTATATTTCTTATTTTTTTATTTTTATTAATGATTTAATTTCTGGATCATGCTTGGATTCTTTTCACACTTCTCTTTACATAGATAGATAGATATAGATATAGATATAGATATCTTCCCTTTATATATCCTACAGGTTTTTAATTTTTACAGTATTTCACAAGTTGCTTAAACTTGTCTTAACCTTGGTCCTGTTTGATAAGCCTCTCCCATATTGGTAGAATTTCAGCTTTGCACACTAGGAATCCCCCTCTCATTTATTCTTAAGGAATTATTCACATACACAATTTGTGCCTAATTATATTAATATTTTTTGTCTCAATTTTACTCTCTGAACTTTCTTTAAATAGTTATTTAGAGTTTATTGAGTAATTAATAACTGTCAATATCCTAATATTCAGTTCTTAAAGTTTTCTTCTTCTTCTTTTGTTAATTGGATTAAGCCATGCTTTTCTTTCTTTATATTGCTGTACTATTTTTTATTTGTCATTAAAGGAGTCAGCAGTAGATTATATAGTCCATTTTGGGGAAAAAAGTATAAAAATAGTTAAATAAATAAAAATACACAAGAACAGTGCTGTATCCTTGTAATATGTGAGAATTGAGAGGCCATCCAAAATTACTTCATTTTTGAGGGAAGTCGCAGAAATTAAGAAACAGCATGACTCAAACCAATTTTAAAAAACTGTGTTGTAGTTCAGGGATATAGAATTTTGGGGGTTAATCTCAAGCAACACACATGAAAAATTAACAGTTGGATGACCTAAAGATTCAGAAATGCCAGTACTAAATATGTATCTATGAACAATTAAATTAGCAAATTGAAGTGATACCTCTGCTTTTGTGATTAGTGCAAACATTGTTCTAAGTATTAAAGCTAGGGGCTCAATGTGTGTGCCCATCAATGATCAAATGAGTAAAAATATTGCACTTATATACTATTATTATTTAGTTATGAAAATATTTTTTCTCATAAAGTTTTTTAGAAATACATGCAGGACTTTGCATTAAGTGAAATGTGACAGGCAGGGATTAAGTTGCAGGAACATTTGATTCGCATGTGGAAGTCAAAATTTAAGTGAGAAAAATTGTGCTCACCAGGTACTGTGTTTTTTGTATGGTTGATATTATAGTCAAAGTCTCCGTATTTTAATTTTATTGAGCATAAGAGGGTCAAGAGTTTTTTGTTTTTGTTTTTGTTTTTGTTTTTCTTTTTGTTTTTGTTTTTTTACCAAATGTTGAGTGTATTATGTTCTTCATTAATACTACTAGTACAAGCAATACAATACCTTGTAAGAACAAAACTGATATTTATATTAAATAATGATTTTGTTAATCAGTTCTGTTTAGTCATTTTACCTTTTATTTATAGTATGAAATACCATGATACATTTAGTAAATAAAGTAGTATTTGTAAGTGAAAGAAATCATCATATCAAATGAATTTAAAAATATGAAAATCAATTTATTATACTTGATTGTCAACTCTTGACTTCAGCCAAGTATTATGGCATAGGCTATGCAAGGTTTTTATAGTCTTTTAAAATGTTTTTATGGAAAATTTTAGAGACATATATGTGTATATTTCTTAGTAAATTTTTTGTTCATATTTCTTGTTAAGAGTCCATAGCCTCTTAACCCTTGTTGACTATTTGTGGCATTATCACACAAAATCTGCCAGTTATTTTCACATCTCTATGTCATGGTAGAAAAAAACCCAGTTTTTGGACACTCTTTGAAAAAGCCACAAATGTTTGTATATGTTTTACATTTCTCTTATTCTACTGAGAGTAAAGGTAGCTGGTAGATATTTCCTAAATATGTAATGCTATATTATGAAGAACAAAAAGCTGTGGATGATAAGAGTAACATACTTTCCTTGTCTTTATTATAATACTCTTCTTAATAATGTACTCCTCTTGGATACTATGGTCTCTAAAAGAATTTTGGTAATATTCTCAAATTAATTGTGTCTGTACATTTTTAATGAACTGATATATTTTTGAGTTTATGATGACTTTGAATGTACTAATCTGTTACACTCCTGATGTACTTATTTTACCTTAATTTCTAGTTATGTATGCAAAGTATATTCATCCTACTCTAATAGGTATTGTTATTTTTATTTTTTGTTTATTTCAGCCATGACTCCTCAAGATATTCAAGAATATTCAACAGAAAAGGGCATAAAACATATGTTTCACAGTGTGATAAGTGGAAAATATTGAAGTTGTAATCTTGACTGTTTACAACAAGAGAAAATATGGAAAACTACTAGTGAGAGTGAATACCAGAAATCATATAAAAATTCAGACCTTGTTCACTACCAGAGAATTTATACTGGAGAGAAGCCCTACAAATATAAACAATGTGGCAAAACTTTTAGTAAAATATAGGTCTTATTTACCACAGAAAAACCCGCATTAGAGAGATGCCCTACAAAGGTAAAGAGTGTGGAAAAGCTTTCAGTCAAAAAGTAGGCCTTACTTGCCACAGAAGAACTCACAATAGAGAGAAGCCCTACAAATGTAAAGAATGTGGCACAGCTTACAGTAAAAATCACACCTTATTCACCACAGCAGATCACATACTGGAGAGAAGCCCTACAAATGTGAAGATTGTGGCAAAGCTTTCAGTCAAAAAACAAACCTTATTGGCCATAGCAGACTCACACTGGAGAGAAGCCCTACAAATTTAAAGAATGTGGCAAAGCTTTCAGTTGAAAATCACACCTTATCGGCCTCAGCAGAACTCACACTGGAGAGAAGCCTGACAAATGTAAAGAATGTGGAAAATCTTATAGTGAAAAATCACACCTTATTGGCCACAGCAGGACTCACACTGGAGAGAAGCCCTACAAATGTAAAGAATGTGGCAAAGCTTTTAGTCAAAAAGGAGACCTTTTTAGGCACAGGAGAACTCACACTGGAGAGAAGCCTTACAAATGTAAAGAATGTGGCAAAGCTTTCAGTCAAAAATCACACCTTATTTGCCACAGGAGAACACACACTGGAGAGAAGCCCTACAAATGTAAAGAATGTGGCAAAGCTTTTAGTAAAAAATCAGACCTTTTTAGGCACAGCAGAACTCACACTGGAGAGAAGCCCTACAAATGTGATGAATGTGGAAAAGCTTACAGTCAAAAATCACACCTTATTTTCCACAGCTGAACTCACACTGGAGTGAAACCTAACAAATGCAAAGTATGTAACAAAGTTTTTACTCAAATATCAACCCTTATTTGCCAGAACAGAATTCACACTGGAGAATAGCCCTACGAATGTGAATGAGTGGCAAAACTTTTAATAAAAAATAAAAATTTATTCACCACAGCAGAAGACACCCTGGTGAATGTGAAATGTAAATAAAGTGATAATACTTTTAAAGAAAAACTAAACTTCATTAACAACAGAATTTATACAGAAAAGAACCCCTACAAATGAAAACAAATTAGCAAATTTTTAATAAGAAATCAATTCATTTTCACCACTAAACTCTGGAAAGAAGACATAAACGTAGATAATAGAGAAATATTTTAAATTATATATCATATATTATTAGACATCAGAGAAAACTCACTGGAGAGAAGCTTTAAAAATGAGACCATCGTACCATTTCTCTAAGAAAGAGTCAACATTTAATCCTCACCACAACAACCATAGAAGAGACAAAGTTGTGAAATGTGAAAATTGACAATTGACAATGCTTCCAAAATTTATTCACCAATACTCAGCACCTGTGGATACATACTAGTTAGAGAGAATACAAATGGAAAAAAACATTTCATAACCACATGTTTCTTTAACACTACTTATTTTTGGAGGATTCATTGTGCCCAGAAACCCTAAAAAGTTAAATATTATTTTGAAAACTTATTCAAATTTTAAATTCATTGAACATCTGAAAACTCATACCAGTAGTGAACATTGAACAGATTTTGTCCAAAATGTATAACTTATATAAAAATGAATCATTTATAATAAACACTTTGACAAATATGAGAGTATAGTAAAGTCATTATCTCTACATTACACCTTGATGTATATGAGGATCAGTAAAAGACATTACCTATTTAAATATAGAAAATAAGTAGGTGTCTTTAACTTTTGCTTAAATTTTTTAAGCATTATCAAGTTATTTGGTAGAAATATCAGTCATAAATATCATACATGCCTAATACAGAAACCTCATCTTTGAAAGCATATAATTTTTGTTTTCTAAATAAAAAATTACTATTTTCATTTTTGAATAATGGAGAAAAGAATTATATGAAATCTTTTATTATTAGTTTTAACACTAAATTGTAGCATTTTAAACTGTATTTCTTTTTTGTATTTCAGTTTATATTTAAGGATTTTTAAACACTGAGCCACATTCCTAAGCCCTCTCCCCACTTTTTCAAATTTTAAGACTGTCTTACTCAGTTGCTTGAAACCACACTAAGTTGCTGAGGCTGAATTTAAACTTCTGAAAGTACTCAGTTTCCCAATTTTCTTGGATTACAAGCATGGACCATCCTGCCCAACTTATAGTGCATTTTTTACCTATATGACTTGGGTGAATACAAGAGGCTTAAAATGCAGCTACATGAGTTTGAGTCGTTTCACTGGTAAAAAAATACTATAATTTGTACTGTAATAGGAGACTCAAAATGGTACTAGACAAACCTATTTTTTTTAATCTGCCTCTTTATTCATGGTATCCTAATGATTTTAATCTAGTCATTTCAGACCATTTCTGATTAATGAGTATCATCAAGATGGAGCCATGTATTCAAATTCCCTCTGTGATCAATAGCAATTCTTCCCATTAAAACTCAAAACATTTTCATAGAGTCTTTACTATATTTTAAGGAGCCACTCTTGCTTTTGTTTAGCAAAACAGAATCAATTCCACACTGTTGAGTCCCAAAGTAAATGGCAATACATTAACCTAAGCACCGTGAGGAATATAAGAAATACAAGATATCACCTTTGAAATATAAAAAAATAATAAGAATCATAAATGCTAAGCCATTATCATCTAAACTATAGCAGGGCTTATAAAATGTAATCTTAGATACTCTTATAGTAAGAAGCCTTAGACTCAAAGTCATTTTTTTTGTTGTTGTTAGAGTCTATTTTATAATGCTATAGAAAAATACCAGAACCAGGCCAATGTATAAAAAGAGATATAAATGCATAAAAATATTTTCTGAGGGGCTGGTGTTTCAGCTCAGTGGTAGAGTGCTTACCTAGCACATGCAAGAATCTGGGTTCAATCCTCAGCACCACATAAAAATAAATAAATAAATAAAATAAAGGTATTCTGTCCAACTACAACAAATAAATAGATAAATAAATAAATACTTTTTGAGTACATACTTCTGAAGATTTAAGTGCTCTGTACCAGAATCTTCACAGCTCCTGTTACAGCCCCTTCACCAGCATTACACATGAGATGAAATTATGGTTAGGGCTTATTTGAGAGGTAGAGAGAACATAAGGACACAGGAAGTCAGAGAAATCCAGTAAGAAGACTTGCTCTTTTTGTAACAATCTGCTTTAATAGGAACTATCTTGTGTCCCATGAAAATTTCATTAACTCTTTCAAGGGCATCTCCCCCAATGATCTAACCACAATCTACTAGATCTCACTTTTTACACATTCTACTATTTTCCAAGACTCTCCCCTTTGAAACCAAGTTCCCAACACATGAGTACTTGAGGGACATACTCAATTCATAATGAAAGTTATATGAGAAAGACAATGGTAAAGATGAGACATAGAATGTCATTTCTTTGTACTTATAAAGATTCTAGATACTACAATAAAATGCTTTAAAATATAGAAATTATTTTAGGTGGAGAATTTATTTTAAAGACAATAGGGAATTCAATTAAACTACTTCTTGAAGAATGAATAAATTTAAATATGACAAGACTAATGGGCTAGGTATATTAAAAGAAGGGAAAAGTCTGTGCAAAAACTCAGTGGATGTATAGTAAACCATGCCTAGGATTATAAAGAAAATGGTGGGCTTTCTGAATATGCTATATCAAGCCAAATGTGTACTGGCTAGATGTGGTGGCCCTCAAAACCAGAGCAAATATTCATAAGAAAGATGCAGTGGACATCAGTCTCAAGAGCTTCGTATTAAAAAATCTGCTTCCAAAGACTACATGATTCTTAGTAAATCTTGGGAGTATTATCTTTCTTTCAATTTCAATTTTAAGCTTTCCATATAGTTGCTGCACCATCTCCTGACCAGACCAATATTTTCTTGAACATCTTCATATATTAATCTACACACTGTCTCACATGTTTGTTTCTAGGTTGTCATGGATCCCTCCTAGTAAATTCTGAGATATATGAGAGGTTTAACAAGTATAGAAATTTGCTTATGAAAAATAAGCCATGTTGTAGGTGGGAAGTAAAAGGAGAAAAGATGCAAAAGTCCTCATCCAAACTTGTATATGCTGATACTACACAAGGTTATTTGAATGATGTCTGGTTTGTGGTAGAGAAGCATCTTTTCTTATACACTATGCCACAAATTTCATCAAATATGGTTGTTATAGTCTTTGAGAACACCCAGAGTTAACATAGTAATTTCTACATTGAAAAACTACTGTTACATTTAAGCAAAACTATTAATTGCAATAAATCTGAAATAGTTCTTTAATATTGCAGAACAGAAAATTGGTGGCATTATTCGCTAAATGCCAATATTTTCCAATAACACCTATAGGCGTATTTAACAAAATGGATCGATAATTAAAGTAAAGAGTGAAATAAGACCCAGAAACAACTAATTATGGTAAAAATTATTATTACCTTATTTCAAATACTAGTGCACACTTTTGCTTTTTTCCCAAAAGTTAATTTTTTTAACATTTTGATATGATATTTCACTTCATTTATGTAACATGATAAATACTATGGTTTTTCCATATGCACTCTCTGATGCATCTCAAATATATTTGCATACCCCAAGACCTTAACAGATTTCTATACACATTATTCACTAGAGAAACAGTAGTTACTTCTGAAATCTATATTGCCCTTTTTAAATGAGGTCTTGCATTTTTTTCAAATATCTGAAATAATTAGGATGATCTTAATTCTAATTATCATATAGTAAATTCCTGATAAATATTTGTGAAAAGGATGAAGAAATAATAAGAGCATTTATATAATCTGTACAATAGGTTATGTGGTATTTCATGTTTTTAACTACAACTTATTGAATACTATTGCAATCTTACTATGTGGGTAAGATATGGGTATGATGAACCAATAATAAATAAAAATTGCATGCTGCATTGGTAGTAATTTACCAAGCAATTTTTTTCAAAAACAGACACTCTGATGTGTGGTATTTATCAGCTTTGATATTATGAATGAATGAAGTAAAGTAAATGAATAATTGGAACTACATACTTGCTTTGGGTGCCTATAATTCATTGTTAAAAAACCTTTAGCTTTGTAAGATTTTAATACTGTATCTCAAATTGTGACTTAATGGAATTTTGATAAAATGTGCATTAATAATGCTGAAGTCTTTCATTGAATCTTACATCAGTTTATGAAATAAATATGCTATAAGTGATTTCCTCAATTCTAAGTGTCTTATGTTTTAAGAAACTGTATGGACAATTCAAATTAAAGTTAACATAACTAATATCAAGAGCAGAAGCACCACAGGAAAAATGAAAACAAAGAAATGGGAGATTCCACCATTATAGATGTAATTTTCTCAACATCTTTTCAATGTACCTAAGCCAGTATTGATACCAAAATTAATGAGCAACCTCTTCTCATGCTGGGTGTGCATGATGCTGTTATATAAAATGAAAAGAACTGCAGATGTTTCAGAGATACATCTTACAACAGTATCTCACTGTGTTTGACCACAGCAAATAGCTTCTCAGTGTTCAAATGGGTAAAAATAAAAAAAAATTCAAGTAAAATCCATGTTAAAGAATAACAACTGTTTTTTCATAAGGAAATTGTCTATTTTTTTTTTTTTGAAACAACATGACAATAAACTGTGTCCTTCCACATAAAGGAAAGAAACAATTCTTCATTTTATTCTTTGAATATGCCAAATATTCTTTGGCAAAATGTCATGTTTTAATTTCACAGGTGTGAATTATATCTGTTTTTCTTTAAATTGCTACTTCTTTAATATAAATTTGTTGAAAAATTATTTCTGCATGTGCTAATTAGTGAAATATAGTGAGGAATGAAAGTCATTTAAAGCTCTATGAATTGCAATCTCAGAATGGTAGGAGGAAGCTGTATGTAATCATCAGAATCATATTGAGTACTATTAATTTTTTCCAGATATTTATTTCCATTAGTATCCAGATTTCACATAAACTAGTTCTTTTAAATTGAGCTGACTACTATATATCATAGGAAAAGCCATCAGAGCAATCAGAATAAGAAATTTAAAAAGGAAACAATCAAATCATAAACATCTGGTTCAAACTACTAGCCAACTGTTGGATATTACCTTTTGACTTTACTAAATTCCCTTATTTTTTTTTTTTTTTTTGATAATGACTAAGAGTAAGGTACTTCTATTAAGAGCATAACCAGAACAATTTATGGCAATTTGTTTTTCTGAAACATATAAAATTGACTTGCTAACTCAGAATACAATCTATTGAGTATACCTTTTGGGGTAAAAAAAATGTACAACTACACAACATGAATATTGGCCTTTTGAAAAAAAAGAATGTGATGGTGAAAACCAATTTGGAAAGGTAGTATTGAATATTTTATATCAAAGAATTAGCAGAAATATTTAAAATACTTTTGATTATTAGATTCGTGTAAAAAAATAAAAGGAAGTGTCCAGGTTGATGTGGTGGTACATACCTGTAATCTCAAAAATCATAGAGTATGAGGCAGAATGATCACAACTTCAAGGCGAGGCTTGGTAACAGAGACCAGGTCTCAAAATAAAATATTGAAGAATTGTGAATATATATGAGTAATAAAGCACCCCTGGGTTCAAACCCCAGGACTATATAAAACTGTAGTTTCCAAAATTTACACCCAAATCAGCAGCCTCCACTCTATCTGCAACTATGTAAATTTCTAAAAGGAAACTAAATTTAGCCATACCTACTATTAGTTGTCCGATATTTACCATAATTTTGAAATAAATACATGGAAGACCCTTCACAAAGTATTAGGGGTTCCCATTATTTTTTTGAATGGCAATGAGAGAGGGAAGAAAACCAATTTGGCTTATGGGGCCACTTCTTTCTCTTAAGGCCAATGAGTCAAATATTAAAAGGCTTTGGTGTTTAATTGATTATCATTTATGTAATTATTATGTGATTTTCTGCTTAATCTTCATTGGGCACTTTATTATTTCTGAGTATGAGCATCTGTACAGACCACTGCACCCCAGTCTATTATTTAATAGTTACAAGTCCTTGTGTTCATTCATCATCAGTTAGTTATTCTATTTTAAAAATAATTATGTGTTGCATTCTTTGTCTACAGAAAATTTATGAAGGTTAAAAATCAGTAATTATTTTCACAAATTTGATTCTAAACTAGTTTTCATTGCAAAACACACACCAGAAGTAAGAATGATTTCTTTCCCTAATTTATTAGCCTTTCTGACATCCAATATCAGGACATGAATGCTGCTCATGGAGGGATGTTCTTACCATCAAGAACAATCAATACTACTTTCTTCTATCACATCAAATGCTACAAAAAGTGCACATTTTACTGTGTTTCATACGAAAAACTTGACTTTCCATTATCTGTGTTTAGTGGGTTTTAACTTTCTTTTTCATCACTTTGTTTTTCTATATATTTTGTAATATTCAATATTTTGTGTGTGTGTGTGGTGAAGAAAATAGACCACTAGAATCTTCTAACTTTTGCTACATTCAATCACTTGACTACTCACTAGCTAATATTTCTATTAAAGCATCATTTTAAAGGTAAGACTGAGGTATGCTAACAAAACTATTTTCAAGGTCTACTGCAGAATCAGCATAACTTTCTTCAGCTCTGTAGTTAGAGCCACTGTTTCATCCACAAACTCTGCTTCCTTTGTTTGATTTTTCTTCTATATTGAGTAACTCTCTTTGAAATGAGGCACAGAATACAGCTTTTTAGAATTTTATCATTAATGAAAATCTATTATTATTTATTATTAATGGACAGTCTGCTTCAGTTAAGAATACCAGGTTGAATACTAGTTTTCCTTTAAATCTTGAGGTTATTCTGTATTTATCATCTATAATCCATCATTAGTGATAAGTACTTGGGGTCTATTCATGCTTTCTTGAAGCTGACCATGGTTTTTCTTTTCAGGATATTCTCTTTGTTTTAAGCATAGCTACTTGAGAAATTCTGGAGATATATTTAGCATATTTAAATTTTATTTTCTTGATTATAGCATTCAATCAAAATGGAATATTTCCAGACCAGATTTTCTTTCCAGTATATACATGTAGGAAACTGGGTAAAATATTGAAAATACAATGTTGGTTTTTTAGACACCAAAAACAGACATAGCAGATGAGTGAAACCATAAGCAATAAGTGCAGACTGGTGAAGTGAACTATAACTATATTTTTTAAATTGTTCTTAATAAGTGCAGTTTGATAAAGTGCTGTTACCATAAGTTTTAACCTATGGGTAAAGGGGAAGTAAGAATAATCAAAGTATACCAGTGAAAGAAAAACTTGAAGTCTGGCACCTGGGAGCAGACTGTGTGGGAAATTTCAAGTTATGATACAAAAGAATCCCCCACTTTCCCTTCTCCCTCTCACCCACTTAACCTCACAAGAAACCACAAAGACGCTT
This sequence comes from Callospermophilus lateralis, assembly GCF_048772815.1. Classification (NCBI taxonomy): domain Eukaryota; kingdom Metazoa; phylum Chordata; class Mammalia; order Rodentia; family Sciuridae; genus Callospermophilus; species Callospermophilus lateralis. The sequence goes on along the minus strand of NW_027511721.1, from coordinate 286,263 downwards.
AGAATAAAATGTTTCAATTCAATAGTCACACTCTATACAAATACAAAAAGAAGTTAAAATTCAACTCAACACAGAATCTTGTGTGCAAAGTTATGGGGATCTGAAACATCATATAAAATGTTAGGTTAAAGATGATTCTGTGTTTTATTTTTTTTTTTTTGTGTGTGTGTTCTGTTTATTTCTGAGGGTGTGGCTATTCCTTGGTCACCTGAACTCAGCAAAGAAACTGTTTTTTTTGATGAAGTATCAGTGGCTGACCTAAATTAAATACAGACAAATATTTAAAAAATTTAAAATGCCTAATTATGAAAAAATATATTGCTGCTTTCTCCCTGCACATTTTTCTTTTTAAAGTATTTTTTAAAGTTTTTGATTTTTTTTAATCTTGAAAAATAGTGAAAAATTCTGGCAGAATTTACAACCAACTGCATAAGGGTCTGGGAAGCTGACAGGCTGGATCAAGGCTGGGAGGAGCAGACAGAAAGGGATCTTTCCCTTTGTTACTGGAGGCCAACTATAACCAAAAAGAGACAAATATCAATAAGTGTTTGTAAACCAGGAATTGATACAGATTATCAAGTTAGTATCAGTTATAAAAAAATTCATATAATCAAGAAAATAGAGAAATCATTAACAGGATTAGAAAAAAATAGGTGTAAATTTTATTTTTAGAAATTTATTGATGATACATAAAAAATAAAGATGAATTTTATATTTTCACTTTAAATGGATGGCAGAGAGATATGTAAGTCATATAGTAGTTCGAAAACCCTACTTAAGTTACAAAAGCATAATCAATTGATAGCTTCTACTTATTTTACTCTCTATCTTCCTTGGCATTTCCCCTGAGGTCACACTTGTAGAGTGTGACCAATCACTAAGCGAAAAACTAACCAAGAAGTTAGTCACTGAACCTACACTCTTTCTCAGAAAACCCCAATCAATTTCAGAGCAAAGGTGTGATACAACACCTTTTCATTTCCATCTTTGGGAAAAGGTACCTTTGGCAAATCAGATAGAAAAGTAAATTCGCCAACCTCTATCAAAATATTACTAGAAATAAATATGAGTTATCTTCATTTAGAAGTAAACTGAAATAAAATAACACCATTGCACAGCATCTTTCAGGGTTAGCCTTTAAAAAATGGAAAAGAAAACCTCTTTCTAAAGAGCACAATACTTGGCAGCACACTTCATCCACACTTTCATGTAGAAAAAGAAGTTACCTCAGGAAAGAAGGTACATAAACTAATAGGAAGAAATCAAGACTTTGTCAAGGGTCTAGAAGGAACTTTTGATGACTATAAAATTTGGGGGGTACAGTAATTAGGATGCATCTCTGAGAGAGTCAATGCATTGTAAATATCATGGGATTTCATGCTATCACATACCAAAGCACATACATCATGGACATTGTACAAGACAACCAGTTGACAACTGGACTTGGCTAGTTGTTTTTATCCAGCCTCGGATGCTGCACAGGATGAATGAGGACTGAGTACCATAATGGTTTCCATCACCACATTTTATCTATCAAATTCCTCTTCCAAATATCCACCAGCTAGGAGGAAAGGTATATCTCTAGGTTATTGTTAGAGCATAATTCTTTTCATCATTCTCTCATAATAAATTAACAAGTGGACCTCAGAAATAATTTTAACCAGAAAAACCCAAACATTTTTTTTTACATTTTGCTTTTACAGATAATTAATGCTAAGCAAGCATCACTAATAAAGTATCAATAGATTATGCCTAAAATTGAATCAGACCACATTTAACAAAAATAAAGATATTACTATTGGTCTATGACCATGGTATCCACTGTATTGTCATCTACAAAAGAAACAAAAAGCTACTGGCATGGTAGGATATTGGAAAAGGTGATGGTGTTTCTAACACTTGTTAAATTTCACATCATTATATCAGGTTGTGCTACCAAGAGATAGACTACATAGATCCAGGAACCAGTGTGTCAAAGTTGAAGAGTCTTCACTCATGATCACTTCGATAAATTGGCAATTATATTTTCTTACACCATTCCTCTGCATCCTGCAGTTTTAGAAATTCTAATTATTTAAGAGGACACTTTTCCAACAGGATGTTGAACAAGATTCCAAATTATATTTAAACTGCACCTGAGAACTTTAAATTCTATGTACTAAGAAAACACAAAGGAACAGAAGAAATTACTATCCTAGCTAGGTCACTTCACTCTCCTTACCAGAAGGATATTTATTCCATGTTGCAATGAAGACAAAAATCAGATGATTCAATCTGAAAACAGATGATCCTATTTTCTACTTTTTAGTACTCACTTGCCGTACAGGAATGGTTAAAAAAAAAACAGTGTTGTAGTTGTTTCTTGAGAAAATTATGGTGAGGAGACTCAAATGATTTGGGGAAGAGTATGAGTTTCACTCACTCAGCTAAGTTATAAAGATCAAAAGAAGTATTTTTAAGGGATTTAAAATGAACAGCAGAAAAGACATAAGATGACCATTAATTTGATATTCAGTTTACACAGGTGTCAAAACTGTAATTAATTGCACTGTCTTCCCTTTTTATAAGGAATACAGTCTCACTAGTACCATAAACTAAGTACAGAACTTAGACTGAAAAGTGAATTTTTGTGCTGTCACTATAGGGAACTGTTTTTTTTTATGGCACCATTAGGACTGAAGGATTCATTTCCCAGACAATTGTTGAAAGTGGTCTTTTCAAAATACTTTCATCAGTAGAAGAGAGTTTTTCTGGCGATGACCATTCAAGGCTTTCTACACTAAAGACTGTTTGAGACTCATGTAAATCACAGTCCATGTCTCATGTAGAAATAAAAATGAGAGTGCAAGACAGCCCCAAAATTTCACTTTGAGTAAGCAGAAGCCTCCTTTGAGATAAGACTGCAAACCCAGATTCTGTGATGCTTCCTTCTCTTTATTTCCATTGTGCTGATCTGAAGCACACTCACTTATGGACTTCCAAGATGCCTAGTCATGGTCTTAATCTCCCTCCTGGGGAGACCTAATTAGAACTCAAATGCATCCTTCATCTGCTTCCAGACTTTCTGTTTTCCAAAAGTTCTTTGAAGTCTTTTGTCACAGGAGATCACCTCCTCTGTTGATGTGGTGTTTATCTCATTTTATGTTTCTCTTTGACTGTTACTTTAATTCATTGTGGGTAAAATAGACTTGTATATTTGAAAATCCAGATCTCTAGGTAAAATAGTTAGCTGAGTTTATAGGCTTATAGTCAAAAATATTTAATACATTTTATTATGAATTTAGATCCATGATTAAAATTGGAGGAAATAAAATACTTTATAAGGATGTAATTCTGCACTACAAAGTTATCATTGTTTTTCACAAAGGATAAGAATTTTGGAAGATAACATAGCACCAAGAAAAAGAATCACTATTTTTTTATATATAGTTGTGCTTGAAAGAGAATAATAATGTCACCATAAATTGATGATATAATAAAAAGAAAAACCTTTATGACCAATTCTGTTTATTTTTGACAAAATATATTTGAAGCAAAAATTCAAAATCCATGAATCTCCTCAAAATACTATAAAGATATAGTGAATAGCATTTCTTCACAAATCATGTAATATTTGTGATATTATCTAAATTTTCTAGACATAGATGTAGAAGCTAAATACATTAATATTCTTTCTCAAGGCACATTTATTTTGAAGCATATTTCCTTAAATCTACAAATACAATTAAATTTTATTTATCATACACAGATCAGTACATCAAAAATGACCAAATACCTGGAAAGAATTCCATTGGCATATTTCTATCTTTTAAACAATAAGGTCTAATATATCTTCTACCTTTTCAGTGACACATAATTTTTAAATTTCAAGTAAACTACTACTTTAGTATCAAAATGCACATTCAGCGTCCTGTAGGCTTCTAGGATTTGGGATTCTGTCTCATTCTTCAAGTCTGGGAAGTTTTCTCGTATTATTTCATTGAATAGATTGCTCATTCCTTTGGTTTGGAGCTCTATACCTTCCTGTATCCCAATGACTCTTAAGTTTGGTCTCTTAATGTTATCCCATATTTCTTGGATGTTCTGCTCATGGTTTCTTAACAGTCTTGCTGAGCTGTCTTTGTTCTTTTCGAGGTGAAATACTTTGTCTCCATTGTCTGATGTCCTATATTCTAAGTATTATACTCTGCTGGTAGTATTCTCAATTGAGTTTTTAAGTTGGTTTATTGCTTCCTGCATTTCTACGATTTCTGTTTGTTTGTTTTTTATAACCTCTATCTCCCTGTATAGTTGATCTTTTGCTGCCTGGATTTGTTTGTGTAATTCATTGTCAAAGTAATCTTTCATTTTCTGATTTTGCTGTCTAATGTCTTCCTTGAGACTCCAGATCATCTGAAGCATGTATATCCTGAATTCTTTATCTGACATTCCATCTGCTGCAGCTGTTACCTCTTCTAAAGTTGAGTTGACCTGCATTGCTTGTGGTCCTTTCTTTCCTTGTCTTTTCATATTGCTTGCGTTTCTTTCTGCTTGGTGAAACTGTTGAGTTTTTTAAAAATTTTTCCCCCTATATATTTATATTGCTCTTGTATAGTTGAAAAGTCTCCCTTGCAGGGTTGGGCGGCGGTCTGCCTACCTTGCAGGCGCGGGCAGTGGCTCTGCTCTGCCCCTACTCCAATTGGGGTGATGTGACTACCGCTCCGCCGGGCTGCTGAGCCTGTCTCGGGCGCGGTCGAAAGCTCTGCTCTGCCCCTACTACAATTGGGGTGACGTGTGTATAACGCTGGCAGGCCACCGGGCCTGATACGCTGGTCGGTTGCAGGTCTGCCTACCTTGGAGATGCGGGCGGCTGCTCTGCTCTGCCCCTCCTCCAATTGGTGTGACTTGTCTACCACACCCATGGACCGCTGGGCCTGTTCCGGGCGCGGGCGAAGGCTCTGCTCTGCTCCTACTTCAATTGGGATTACGTGCCTACCACCCCGGCCGGCCTCTGGGCCTGTTCCACCGGTCGGTCGCAGGTCTGCCTACCTGGCAGGAACGGGCGGCGGCTCTGCTCTGCCCCTACTCCAATTGGGGTGACGTGTGTACCACTCCGGCAGGCCGTTGGGCCTGATCTGCTGGTCTGTCGCAGGTCTGCCTACCATGCAGGCATAGGCGGCAGCTCTGCCCTGCCCCTCTTACCACACCCGAGGACCGCTGGGCATTTTCTGCCGCTCGCTCGCAGGTCTGCCTACCTTGCGGGAATGGGCGGTGACTCTGCTCTGTCCCTACTCCAATTGGGATTTCGTGACTACCACACCACCGGGCTGCTGGGCCTGATCCGGGCGTGGGCGAAGGCTCTGCTCTACCCCTACTCCCGTTGGGGTGACGTGTGTACCACGCTGGCAGGCCGCTGGGCCTGATCTGCCAGTCTGTCGCAGACCTGCCTACCTTGCAGGTGCGGGCGGCGGCTCTGACCTGCCATTCCTAACACGCCCACGGACCACTGGTCCTGTTTTGCCAGACGATCGCAGGTCTGCCTACATTGCGGGTGCGGGTGGCAGCTCTGCTCTGCCCCTCCTCCAATTGGTGTGATTTGTCTACCACACCCACAGACCCCTGGGCCTGTTCAAGGTGTGGGCAAAGGCTCTGCTCTGCTCCTACTCCAATTGCGGTGACGTGCCTACCACCCCGGCCGGCCGCTGGGCCTGTTCCACTGGTCAGTCGCTGGTCTGCTTACCTTGCGGGAACGGGCGGTGACTCTGCTCTGCCCCTACTCCAAGTGGGGTGACGTGTCTGTCTGTCATGCCGGCAGGCCACTGGGCCTGTTCCTCTGGTCGGTCACTGGTCTGCCTGGGCCTGGGAGGTGGCTTTTTTGGGCCTGGGAGGTGGCTCTGCTCTGCCCCTACTCCAATTGGGATGTCGTGAATACCACGCCGGCAGGTCACTGGGCCTGTTCCAAGAGCGGGCAGCGGCTCTGCTCTGCCCCTACTCCAATTGGGGTGACGTGTGTACCACACTGGTAGGCCGCTGGGCCTGATCTGCCCATCTGTCGCAGGTCTGCCTACCTTGTGGGAGCTTGTGGCGGCTCTGCTCTGACCCTACTCCAATTGGGGTTATGTGACTACCACACCAGCGGGCCGCTGGGACAGATCTGGGCACGAAGGCTCTGCTCTACCTCTACTCCAGTTGGGGTGACGTGTGTACCATGCTGGCAGACCTCTGGACCTGATCCGCTGGTCTGTCGCAGGCCTGCCTACTTTGCGGGCGCGGGTGGAGGCTCTGCTCTGTCCCTACTCCAATTGGGGTCATGCCGGCAGGCCGCTGGGCCTGTTCCAGGAGCGGGCAGCAGCTCTGCTCTGCCCCTCTGGCTTGATGACAAAGTGAGAGAGACTCGGGTGTTTGTGACTCACTTTCTTTACCAGGAGACCAACTGTTTGTGTCGCTGCTGGTATCGATGAAGTTCTCTCCTCCGCCGCTTTCTGATGACATCAGATCTCTGCCGTGTTGGTATCCCACCCATTGGCAGCATTTCATCTCCTTTGCCGGCTGACCAAAGCAACGGGTGAGTCCAGACCAGTCCTCACAAGCCCCGTCTTCTGCGATGGAAATCCTTCCTCTAGCTTTTGGAGCACCCCAATTTTGCTGGAAATTCCTAACAAGATAGCTTTTTGCCTTTCTAACTCGTCATTCTCCAGGCACAAAGATGCGGTACACGGGGGTAATGCACTCCCTTCGCAGCCATCTTCTATTCTGTCAAGTATTGATATTGTGATATCTCCTGTAGTTTTATTGCATGGAGTAGCTGATTATTTCTTAACTGGATCTGTAGTTCTTTGTATGTATTTTTAATATGATTTTTAAAAACTGGTTTATAGATTTGTGTACATGTTCTAAGTGATATCACCCTTCTTTCTCAGTTATTTTTGCATGGATCAGGAATCAATAAGTCCTTACTATTCTTGTTTTATCTTCTTGACAAAATACAAATGCGCTTATAGGAAATGTTTCTCTTGAAACTGAAATAGCAATCAATTCATCACCTCTTCATGTGTTCCAAATGGTAACAAGATATCTGCATTGGTAGCAAATCATAATTGATTATATAAATTTAATTTAGAGTAACATGTTTACATAAACTTTGTGAGCCAAGATTGGTGTGTTTATTAATTTCACCTACAATAACAGAAAGGGTGGTGATTATTGCATAGGAAGAAAAACTCTGATATTCAATCATTCTTTTGGGTGATAACATACAACTGAATTTTTAACATGTTGTAATTTCCTCACAGGATAACAAAGAAGAAATAAATTTATAACCTGCACTTTATTGAAGGTAATAGCTTTTCTACAAGGGGTGAAACATTTTATTTTGTTTTTATTTTCTTAAAATGACATAGACTAATTCTGAGAATGTACTTAAGCACTTTATTTATTTATATATATTTTTGGATGTTGATGGGTCTTTATTTTGTTTATTTTGTTTATATGCAGTGCTTAGATGAAACCCTGTGCCTCAAACATGCTAAGCAAGTGTTCTACCATTGAGTCACAATCCCAGATCCAGGCACAGACACAGGTCTTTCAGCTCTTTCTTGATGTGTAGAATTTCTCACCCATGCCTCTGCTGTCTTGATCTAAGTATCCATACATTTACTTCACACTGATACAGTGATTTAATGCACATACAGAATACCATTTACTGCAACAAAACAGCATGGTTTACAACTTAAATCAATTTTAAGCATTCTAGCTAATTAGAGTCATAAAGCTATAAGAATAGGGCCTTTTAATCCACTGGTATATTAAACTATTTAAGATGGTTGGGCTTTTTATACAAAAAATCCTGAAGTAGTCCTGAAGAATATTTGGATTGAAACAGGTGAAAAATAATGGTTGAGGCCCACTGCTCTTTTGTGTTTCACTAATATTAATCCAGAGACCATTAGGAGCAGCACATTAGCTGAGCTGAATAAAGATGGCCAATTTCAAAGAAAATCATATTTTATATAATACAGGACCTTTTAGATCACATCAGGTTGACTCTTTTGGAAAGCAAATGTGTAAGCCATGCAGTTCACAAGACATGACATGGATCATCCAAATTCCATATGGCTTGTGAGGCCTCTGTTTGGCAGCAGAAGACCCTCAACACTGGCTCCCACAAAAAAGATTCCTGCAGTCCAATATTGGGATTAGAAAATTGTAGTAAACTATGGTGAAAGTAATTTTGAAGACAGATGCATTCTGTTTGTTTCCAGAAAAAAGAGTAAGAAAAATATGAGTTAAAAACTCCTTTTCCATGAAATACTATTTGTTTTGCTTTGTGAGCATACCCTATAGAAGAAAATAGAATTCTTACTGTGAGGGGAAATCTGGACCTCCAGTGATTGTTATAGAAGAATAGGAAATGTTGACACCAAGGGTATGCTATCAAATACTTAGCATAGGACTGCCTACTTCTTTGAGAGAAGGCTCTGTGGTAAATATAAAATGCTGATCAAATCTTTTCTTTTGGTTTCATTAAGCCAAAAGTTTTATTTGATGTTTGAGATCCATTGTGCTTTGAAATATAATCTTCTTAGCATCCCTGCCCTAGGTTTTTATGAAAGGTGATTTAGCGTACTGTTGTGGGCTAACATCCATTTCTTCTTTTTATGGGAAACATTTTCTACTTAAAAAAAATGAAAATGGCCAATACTCTTTAATAGGGAATTTTATTCATCATTGAGTGGAGGCTTTCTTAAAATATTTTTATTCAAACACATATTTTTTTTGAAAGAGAGAGAGAGAGAGAGAGAGAGAGAGAGAGAAGGAGAGAGAGATTTTTAATATTTATTTTTTTAGTTTTTGGTGGATACAACATCTTTATTTGTACGTGGTGCTGAGGATCGAACTCAGAGGTGTGAGCATGCCAGGTGAGCACACTACTGCTTGAGACATATCCCCAGCCCCCTCAAACACACCTTTTATTTAAAATATAGAAATGACTGGCTTTACAAAGCCAGTTATGTAAAAAAAATCCAGACACTTTAAAATAAACAGATCACTCACATTATATTTTCTATAAAAATATTTTATTTACCATTATATTTAGAAAAATATAAAAGAATCAAATTATTTCACATACATATAAAAGTTAACCTTAGATAAAACATATATACATTTATACATAGTGTTCTAGAGTGCACATGCACATACATATTCTAAAATATATATAAGATTTCATCGACTTGGAGAAAAATTTCAGGAAGTATCTACTATTGATATTATTTAATACACTTTCATGAATAAGTAATTACAAAATCGTGTCTAAACTTGTGAGAAATAGTTTCATATGTTATCTTTATCCCAAACAAAATAAGTTTTCATAGATTTATCAGAGGATACATTATCTGTCATTCCTCACTGTCTTATCATGCATTCACTTCTTTTCTTATTTTTAGCATGGATTCTCTAGTACATTAAGACTTCTTTCTTCATTTGTATATTTAGTTTTTCACTTCTACCTATTTTGTTTTACTTTCTTAATCACTCTTTGTATTCTGTCTTTCTGCATCTCACTCAAAGAATAGATTTAAATGAGACAATATATTATTTTTTAATAAATGAATATATTTTAATTGCTTCAAAAGTATTTGCTTTTTTTTCATAATATGTTATAGTTATTCTTGAGTATTACAAACTCCACAATGGAATATATACAACATTTCAACATATATAAACATGCTTTTTTATTTTTGTATTTAAATATTTTATTTCCTCTGAATTTGCTCACAATCTTTCATGACATAATTTTTAGATTTTATTCTAATTTATTATAAAAGACAGTAGAATGCATTGTAATGTAATTCATATTACCCAAATAGAGTACAATTTTTCATATCTCTTGTACACAACAGAGTCACACCATTCATGTCTTCATACATGTACTTAGGATAATGACATCCATCTCATTTCATCACTTTCCTATCCCCATGCTCCCTTTCTTTCCCTTCCTCCACGCTGCCTTATCTATAGTTTTTTCTGTTCCTCCCATGCTTCTCCCTCATTTCCATTATGTATCAGAAATTTTATGTCAGGGAAAACATTCAGCATTTGGTTTGGGGGAATGGATTACTTCACTTAGCATAATATTCTTCAGCTCCATCCATTTACTTGCATATGCCATGATTTCATTCTCTTAAATGATGAGAATTATCCCATTTTGTATAAAAAGAACATTTTCTTTATCAATTCATATACTGAAGGGCATCACAGCACACTACATGAATGCAGCTACAACAATGTTTATACTACCACAATTTAAAAAATGATTTTAACTATCAGATTATAAATGCTTTTTCTAAAAATCTGATATAAAGGTATAATAACTCTACATGGTTTCTATTGAACATTGTGGTTGTTGAAGGTGTTGAATATTTTCTTATATATGTATCATCAGAAATACTATTATTTCTACTAATAAAATGTTTCTAAAATGAAAATATTAAATGGAGAAGCCAATTAAGTAATAGCCTTGCCTCATAATGTATTAGGTGTAAGACTTTGTGAATATTATAGTATTTTTTAGGTGTAAAACCTTAACTAGATTTCATTAGAATCTTAGCTTTTCTCATTTAGTAACTTTATAAACTATGATATATCACTTAACTCGGGGATTCTCAGTTTGCTTATCTGTCAATCATTAATAATTGCTCTCAGATTTTTCTGGAAAATTTGAACATGCCCAACATTGTTTTCTTTTTCTTTTTTAAAAATATTTATTTATTTATTTATTTTTTAAAGAGAGAGAGAGAGAAAGAGAGAGAATTTTAATTTTAATTATTTTTTTTTTTTTAAGTTTTTGGCGGACACAACATCTTTGTTTGTATGTCGTGCTGAGGATCAAACCCAGGCCACACACACTCCAGGCAAGCTCACTACGTCTTGAGCCACATCACCAGCCCTGTTTTCTTTACTTATATGTTATAAAAGAAATTTTCAGAGTTCTCTAAAGTAGCCCTGAAAAAAAGCAAGCACTCTATAAAATGTAGACATGCAGTGGTCATAACTTTTGAGATCAGAACTACATGATCCTTGGTTTCGTATACCCCTTCAATTCAAGTATTGTAAACAAGGGAAAAGACAATGATTTTGTACCTTGAAGAAGACCTCATAGCAGGACAGGTAGACACTGCAGTCACTTAACCCCATGAAGTCCCAATATCACATCCACTTATCACGTGCACAACATTTTCAAAAAAACATCTCATTACATCAAAACTGGTATATGAGATGTAACCTCACTAAAAGTTTCACCAAGCTCAAAAAAATTTGGACACCATACATCGGAAGGAGGAAGCCAGAACCAGATCAAACAGAAACTGCTTGCCTTAAGACCTGTAGCCACCTTGGTGATGTAGCTGAACACAAAGAAAAATCAAAGCATGAGTTTTGGGGTTTAGAGATAAGTGTGCAAAAGGCATATTTGTTCTAAGGCAAGGAAGCAATGTAAACCATAATTGTAACTATACACTTATAAATCACAATTTGAAACAAAAGGACAGAAAACAGGCAGAAGTATCAAATTAAAGAACAGGATAGAGTTTTTAACTCATAACAGAAGACTTGACAATCCTTACCAAAGGGGTGAAGATGTCCAGAAATTTTCCTTCATGAAGGTAATTTGTGGAAGGAGTGGGTTTTTCATTTCTGAAGAAAATTTTGGCAGAAAGTATAAAATAATAGAAGGAATAGCAAAAACACAAAAGTCACAGAAGGAAGCTAGAGTCTAGTAAGATGTTCAGTTATAGGGTTGGGGATATAACTCAGTTGGTAGAGTGCTGGCCTCACATTCACAAGGCCCTGGGTTTAATCCCCAGTACCCACAAAAAAAAAAGTTCAGTTACAAATTTTTATTGTGTTTATCATGATGTCATTTAGAACTATTATTAGTATTATTATTTAAATCAGGAATTGAACCCACAGGTTATTAACTACTGAGCCAAACCTCAGCACTTTCTTTTCTTTTTTCTTTCTTTTTTTTGAGACTTAATCTTGCAGAATTTCTGAGACTGGCTTTGAGCTTGCAATTCTCATGCCTTAGTCTCTAGAGCCAACCAAGATTACAGGCATTCACCACCATGCCCAGCTTGGAATTTTTTTATGTTATTTTATTTTTATATATCAGGACTTCATCTGACAATGATTGTATTTTCTTTTGCTAATGTTTTGAATAGAATCTGTGCCTTAGGCCACAAATAACCTAAAAACTCACTCTTTATGTAAATATGATATCATCTTGGCGTGAGTGGAATGACTCTACAGTTCTTTAAGTGACTCCCTAAGTATCATCAAGCAAAATGTCAAATCTTTGATATTGTTCCATAAGAAATTTGGAAAAGAATGTGGCACATTAAATGTATATTCTAATAAAATTAAAAAGCCTTGAAAAATATGTCCCAGATACTTGTGCTTTAATCTATTAGGACTAATGTTTTAGACTGTATAGTTGAAAAAATAAATGTTGTTTAGAACCCCACATCTCAGTGATTTATTTAATCAATGTTTATTTCCCACTCTAAAAGGTCTAAAGTAAACAAAATCTAATGGTCAGGCAGGTATACTGTGTGGCTTAAATCTGAGACAGTTTTCAGAACTCTGGGGTTCCTGCATTTCATGGGTTTTATGAATCATTTTTTTCTCTACAATTTGTTAGTATCACAAGAGTATGTGTTTCCATCAAAAATATCCACCTTAGTCTCCCAGACTTTAGAAATCTTCACTTGTGATGGTGTGCTGTGGGAGAGGCATTAGCTTTCAGAATCAGTTTCAGCCTTCAGCACAGTTCTTTGTGCTACTTGCCATCTTGAAGTATTTTTTCCAACAAAAAGTATGCTTTGAGAGTTATTTTGTGTATGGAGATAAACTTAAATTTTTATTTAACTTGCCTCTTGGCTGACTCATGTCTCTTAACAAGTGATGAATTTCAATTAATAATTTTACATGAATAATAAATGAAAAGGCATATTTAATAGAATAAAATTATAAGTAAAAATAGAATGAGCCATTATGCCTTTATTAGGATTGCCAAATGAGAAAGAAATTTAATGTAGTTTAAATATTTGTAATTTAAAATTATTGTACTTAAAATATTATAGCAAATACGGTAACTTTAAAACTGTTTCTTTATCTTAAAATATATAATTGCAACTTTATAACTTAAAGATTATTTTTTCAAACCTGAACTGAATGAATCACACCTCACCAGGTGAAAAACTCCAAAATGAAGGTAGACAATTTGTATATTAAGAACAAGTTTAATTTTTTTTTTTAAATAAATGGCTATTATAAAACCTGAAAGATAATGTTGAAAAGATCCATCAGAATGAAAACAGAAGATTAGACAAGGACATTAAATTTTCCTAACATGATTCTAAAATGAGAGAAATGAGACATGGAACAGAGGAGATACAACATGAAAAAATAAAATTTGGTTTAAAAGTAAACACACAAGCCAGTTAAGCTTTCTTTAAACTAGGAGCTAAACATAAAGACCATGGTGTTCACACAGACTTTATACCCTGTGATATTACTGTGTCTGTGTTTTAAACAATTTTATCTGTTGCTTTATGAATTTTTAAAAATGACTGTATTCTGTAATGGAGTCCTTTGTAAATTACCTGATAAATGTTTAATAAGAAAAAGTTATCTACCATATCTAGAAAGGCATTAAAATTAATTAATCTATAGAACTAGAAGTAAAAGTGTCCCAGAAATAAATGTAAATTTGCTAGTTTACATTTAACTTCTGGATTCTTACCATGTATCCATTAAATTATAAGATTTGAAGAAAAATATTTTAAGACAGTTTGTACTAGTTATTTGTCTTGGCTAAGGGAAGTCAGACCTCTTAAGACCAACTCCATTCCTCTTTGATATACCCCTAAATGCTGTGTGGTCCTGCACTGGCTTTGGCCTTGTTTTTCAGTTCCTACTCTTCTGTAGCACTTTTTGTTCTGACATTATTTAAATAGTGCTCTCATTCTGGGTGGTTCTACACATTCTGTATTATCAGCAACAAGCACAGGGTAATCATTAATTATTGAAGAAATACGAAGGCAAATTACTTCTAAAAATAGATAAAGAGAGCTAATTATTTTCTTTAACTTTTTTAAGACCTAAATATAATTACTCAAAAACTTGTTCCTTTTTTTTTTTTTTTTTGATGTCACACTGGAAAGACATGAGAGAGACACATGGACAGACACAGGGGATGTATAAAATTTTCTGAGGTTAAACCTTGTTGTGCACACCCATTTCTCATGTATTTGTTTAAAATTCTGACTTCTTTTCTCTAATATATAAAATCATTAAGATTTGGTAAATTAGAATGCTTATTAGTTTTGACTTTACATCAAAATTGATATTTTCTTGCCAAGAATTTATTTATTTCATGATCCTCAGATTTTTGAGGCTTACTTAATATTCTTATCATCTTTCTCTTATGCTTGCATTACTCAGAGACAGAATTGCTGTATTCTTTCATATGTATTTCTTAAGAGCAAAAACTTCAGAGTATTTGTTTGGGTATCAAACGTATTTTAAATTAATCTCATGGTAAAACAACTCTAAATACTTCTTTCTATGTTTTTACATTTTCAAATTGAGGTTTTCTTCAGAGCATATTTTACTGAATATTTGTGTTTCACAATAACAGACTCAGAAATTTCAGTCACTAAACGCCACTTATTTACTGATATATGTACAATTTGGATATTTAATTTTGTGCAGCTACAATTATATTTGATAATAATATTTATGATGCTTTCATGAACAAAAGTATATTACAAAAATAGATGTATTTCACTATACCTTAATAAAAATGGACATGTATATGTATCATTATTTAAATGTTTATTTTCACCTCTGGGTATATTTTACCAATATTATTATAAAATAAATCATATAACATTTATTAATTTATGTTTATTTGTTTGTACCAGATTTACTTATTATGTTATTGTTGTATACATATTGCTGGTTGATACATTCTGTTTTTTTAAAGAGAGAGAGAGAGAATTTTAATATTTATTTTTCAGTTTTCGGCGGACACAACATCTTTGTTTGTATGTGGTGCTGAGGATAGAACCTGGGCTGCATGCATGCCAGGCAAGTGCGCTACTGCTTGAGCCACATCCCCAGCCCCAGGTTAATACATTCGTAAAAAAAAAATGCTACTTAGTAACCATAGCAATGATATATTAAAGAGCTTTTTAAACTACTCTTTTAATACATATTTTCTTTTATCTTTCAAAAACCTTCTAGAATGTGTAAATTTATAAATATACACATTGAGA
Source organism: Callospermophilus lateralis (assembly GCF_048772815.1). Lineage (NCBI taxonomy): Eukaryota > Metazoa > Chordata > Mammalia > Rodentia > Sciuridae > Callospermophilus > Callospermophilus lateralis. The sequence continues at coordinate 270,943 of NW_027511721.1, read as the reverse complement.
AACAAGAGATCCTATGGCAATAAGTAATATATCAAAGTGTCAAAACCTGATAAATTCAGTGCTAGAATTAACAGTTTTCCTGAATTGCAGGTCAACAATGTCTCTAATGCAGACAGTAAGCAAAACATTAAAATAACTAGATAACTGTAATTAAAATGATTCAGCAAACTATTTGGCATGGCCATATATGTCATCAATTTTAATCAAATATATATTAGATTTATTTATAATATATAGGTTAATTTATTCTTTTTTGATCACTATCTCTTCTTTGAGAAATGACCTCTAGTAAACAGCCTCTTTTGGCCTCAGGATGTGTGTACAGTAAGAAAAAAAGTCTCAGAGTTCTATTATATTCATAATATATTCACAGTTTCCCAAGGCCTTTCACATACTGGTCAGTCACACACAGCAAGCAATTTGAAAGTTCATGAAGTTTTGCAAAATAACATTGTTATCCTTCCAACCCATTTCTAGGAATTCTGTGTGACTTATTGAAAACATCAAGAAAAATGAATATGTCTTTTTAAACCCAGAACTTGAAATGACACTGGACTCAAGAGATAGAGTTTATGAAGACAGGAGTTATGTGTTATGGCTTCTGTTTATCTGCAGAAGAGCTGTCAAGGTGAAAGGGGTTGTGTGAGAATGGCCTTAGGGCTGAGCCTAAGCAACTCCTCTAATGCCAGATTCATGGGACCCCAATAGACCTCCAGGAGCTGAATATGATGCAGTCACACAAGAGTGTTTATTGTAAGCTCAAGCCTGGACTCACAACCATTTCAGATACAGTGGTCCCAAAGAGTGAGTCTTGACCTTTAATTCATTGAGGATTAATAGATTTTGGGGGATATTGTATGCATCACAACATCACATAGCCAATCATTTCACATCACAGAAAAGACAAACAACAACTCTTAACATTGATTAGCACATTAATTGGCAGGAACAAGTTGTGTAAGGGTGATTGGTTAGTTCAAGTTGTGGATACATTTGAACCGATTGGTTTAGGCCATGAGAGGTTGCAAGAGTGTATATGATAAACTTGCCTAATCATGTTAACAATCAACAAAACTACTGGGAAGGTCACCTGGTGTTTCAGGTATTTTCTGTGTCTCATGCTTTCTGTGGTAGCTAGGGGGTTGCTATGGGTCCTAACCTAGTGTAACTGAGTCAGGATCACTTGGCATGGAAGATCTCTCCAGTTATTTACAGACGAACAACTCAGCAGGGTTAGTATATGCCTAGGAGCACTATGAGTTTTTCCATGGACAAAGGTAACTCCCCCCTTTAGACAGGCTTTGCTCTGAGGTGGCTGGTTTCTCAAAAAGGGAGTCACATCAGTTTCTCACTCCATTTAAATAACTCCATTTTGAAACCTGAGGTCATTATTAGAGGTCACTTTTCACCAGGCACACCCACAGAGCCCTCTAATATGGACTCAGACAAATTACTTGCCCTCACCCTGATAAACTGAATAAAGCCACTGGCAGGCTTTCCTCTCCTGATAAGAGTGAAAGGTGAGAATATCAGGATGGAGACCACCAGACCAGATATTTCTGACCTCAGGGTAAATGAGAAATCTGGTGGCACCTGATAATAACAAAGTGTGTTAAAAAATAAAAAATAAAAACAAAATTAGTATTAAAAATAGAACTAATAAACAGTGATTTAGCCAGCCTAAAAAAGTATGTACTCCAGCAGGAGAGCCTGATGTGGACCTACACTGACATCCCATCACTTGCCATCATTTTCCTATTCTCTGTGTGATCCTCACTGCTCTCAAACTCTACCGCCTTGTCTGGACCTTTGTGAGAGCTGCAACTTCTCCCTGTGACCCTCTCCTCAACAGGTCATCCACTCCCCACCGGAAAAAGACTGTTTGGGTTTGGGACCTGATTACTGCTGTTTGAGTGAGTGTGCATCTGCAGGACATAAAGCCTAAGGCTTGAGAGTTTTGAACTTAGCATTCAGAGGAAATGTCTGTCACTAGCCTGTCATGATTAAATCTGTTTTGCAATGTTCAGAATTAATCTAATATTGTTTTCTGGGAATTAATTAATCTAGAATTGCTTGGTGTTATTTGATTATCTCCACTGCAGGGCCTATCATTAAGGATTGTTGTTTTCTTCATTAGGAACCTATAGAGTAAAGTTGTATTAAGAATTTGAGTGAATAAAGAATTGAAAGGGGCAGAAATGCATGGATATTCTTTATTTCTCCCCTTGACTGCAATGTCACAAATTTGATCCCTAGCAAAATGTTGTTATTATTTTTAAAGTATTAAATTAAGGAATTCTTATCACTAAAGATTATTATTATCTTCAATTCTAAATGTTGAATTTACTTTTGGCATTATCTCTGTCCTTTGACTGTTATTGTTATGGCTATTTACTGGTAATGAGGCCTTGCTTTTCCAATGCTGAAGTACAACACCAGAGAAGCACATCAAGACAAGTTTAGAGTGGAAAGTTGAAGCTTTATTAAAGGACAGCAGAAAAGACTTCTCCCTGGAGGAAGAGGGGGACCCAATGTAGTGGTACCGCCTTTCTCCACAGAAAAGTCCACTTTACCATGGCTGATTTGGGAACTGTCAGCCAAAGAGTCTCTGCAAAATAGTTCAATGTAGATAAACTTTCTATTTTTGTGTTGCCCTGTTTACTTGGCCACTGGCCAAGGTGCTGGACACCCCCTTAGTATTTTCACAAATATATCCAGTATAGTACTTTGAAGAAATTGCAAACAAGGTCTCTGGCCTTGAGCTAGGCTTCACAGAGATGTCTACATTTTTAAGATAAGTTACAAATTGGCTCCATGGTAACAGCTGGCAGAGGGAGGAAGAAAGGGTAGAAGAAGTTCTCCTCTTCTCAATTGTTGTCCTTGAAGGGTTAACTTGCCCAGACAGTGAAAGAAAAAGCTGCTTTTATGTGTACTTGTGCATACTGTAAACTTCTGAGCCCCTCTACTTACATGCTGGGTATAAAACTCTGAAATTCCCTGAACTTGGAGGGATTGATTGATAACAGCAAAAGCTGTGCTCTCTGAACCTGGATGTAGCCAAATGAAACTGTTTCTTTCTATCTTCAGTGCCTTGCTTCATTTGTCCCTACAACAAACTGGGACACAGCACTGGAGGGAGTACTGTCACATGTGATGAGTCAGGTTTTGCAAGAGAAAACACCAACTGGGCTGCTATCCCATACATCTTTCCCACTTAGAGTAGCAATCTGACTCTGATTATCACCCCCAAACCTCTTCCCACAACAAGAGTCCTTTACATATAAGGGTCTGCTGACTGCCCCATGTCAGTCACATGTTATTTGGAAGCCAATGACAGATCCACATGGCTCCACCACAGATGTTTTATCAGACACCTGGACTCCACTGCTCCAAGGCCAGTTCCCAGGAGGCTAAAACTCAATTGCATCTCTGTTCTACACCATTTTTATGAATTCCAGTCAATAAAGGAACTATCTGGTTCAGTAATGATGAGCAACAGGTGATCGGATGGATCTCCAGTTCAGAAATTCCTGGTCATGAGATTTTCAAATATTTCACTGTATTGGTCTAGACATCATTCAAGGATGAAGTAGCTGGCACTGTGGGTCTTGATTGTTTCAGGAAAAATTAAGGGGTGAGAAAACTCCATTCAAAGAATAATATATATGAGAGAGAGAGAGAGAGAGAGAGAGAGAGAGAGAGAGAGAGAGAGAAAATATATATATATATATATATATATATATATATATATTAAATACATGTAAAAGTAGCAATAGATATGCAAATCCAAATTCTAAATGGAATATATATCATTCAAAGATCACAAAAATATTCATTTGACTCATACAAAATAGGGGTAGGAATGTGGCTCAGTGTTAGAGTGCCCCTGACTTCAATCCCTGGTCTCTCTCCCCCAAAAAAATGGGACTGAGTAAATAGCTCAGCATGTAGAGTGCTTGCCTTCTAAGTATGAGGCCCTGGGGTCAATCCTCAGTACAGAGATTGAGAGAGAGAGAGAGAGAGAGAGAGAGAGAGAGAGAGAGAGAGAGAGAGAGACAGAGGGGGGAAGAGAGGGAGAGAGAGATTGAACTTGCATGTAATTTAAATTCAAGATAGTCCCACTTCTATTTTTTCCTGCCACACCAGAATAAAAGAGTTTCCTGAAATGTTTGAAATGTTTCTGTGGTTATTTATTTATTTATTAATTTATTATTTACTTATTTTTATTTGGTGCTGAGGATCGAACGCAAGACCTTGCATGTGATATGTGAGTGCTCTATCACTGAACCACAACCCCAGCTCCTTCTGTGGGTTATTTTAATGAAATGGTCTGACCATAAATAAGTAAATAAACAAATTAATTAATAAATAAATACACCCTCAATTGATGACCCATTACAGTTTTTTAAAAAATTTTAAATGGGACACATAAACCGCATTTAGGAGAGATTCACTCTTTTTAATGTCACCTGATATTATTCTGCTTTTTTCTCATGTAAAAATTTCAGAATGATAAATTAAAATCTTTTAAAAGTGCCCTCCAGTTCTTGAGAAAAACATTATAAATGATTCATACATTTGAAATAAAACATGGGGAAATAATGATTAATAATGCTGAAAGTGGAGTTTTTAGATGAACCAAAATTTCTCAGTTTTCCATGAATCTGGGTGCTTGTTTCATAAATTTTGAAGAAAAAAAATTATTTAAGCAAGAAGAAATAGAATGCCCACCATGTTGTATGAGGATTGATATCAGAAAAAAAATCATTTTTGTGTGCCATCTTAGAAGTTTACTGATGGTTTTGGGGAGAACATGGAGCATAATGCATTTAGAATAGGCTTTGGAAAAGGCATCCTGACTACCATATGGGTTCACTTTTATTCTTTCTGTGACCCATCCTTTTTCCTTCAAATTTAATAAGGAATCACTCCTGGGACAAAGGACTTAGTAGAAAGTGTTCCCATAAGTGGGATTCAAGGTCTTTTACTTTTGAAATAGGCCTTAATGGTGCTCATTAACATCTTTCAGTTAACCACCAGGTGTCTTTGAGTGAGGCCCATTATCTGCATTACATGGTCATTATTAAACTTATTCTCTGTGAAGAGAGAACCCTAGTTTTGGATATGTGAACAGAGAGTTAGAAAACTAGGGGTTTATTCTGAGACCTATGTAGAGATAAGCTGAAGTTCTGGATTTCAGGTTTTTGTTCTGGATTTGAGATACTGCTTCTGCTACATTTAAAAATCTCAGGACTCATGAAGAGAATGAGTTAAAAGCCAGCATCATCAAATGTGTGAGGCCCTAAGAACTTCAAAGTGACCCTGTTTCTAAATAAAAATATTAAAAAAGGATGGGAATGTGAATCAGTGGATGAACACCTCTGGGTTGAATTTCTGGTACCAAAAAGAAAACAACAAACAAACACGCACACACACACAAAAATAATAAACAAACAAACAAACAAACCCTCATGAGCAACAAGCCCTAAAATCAGCAGCCTCTCTCATGCTTGAATACAACAAATGGAGTTGTGGTTCTCTCCTGGTAATTATCTCAGTCTTCATTATGCATTCTGGAGACATGCTGGAATCATGGGACATGGAAGCCCAAAAAAGGGCTTTAGAAAAAAGCTGGAAATACCTTACAATTATGGAACAAAATGCCCAGGTTTTCAACTGCTGATCTAAGCCTCACTAGACTAGTCAGAGGGAGGTGAACGCTAAGTTACCACAGAGAGACCCTCTGGCCACAAGACTCTGGAGAGGACCATGAGGACTCCCTAGCCATGACTACAAGTTTCCACCATTGCCACTTCTGTCAGCTTTAAGCCACCTTTCTACCCAGTCTCAAGATAACAAGGCACACTTACCATTTCCTGGCTCTAAGTGTTCTCAGTGTTCTCCCTGTGATTTGTTTTCAGTTTCTGCATAGCACAGACACCTGGGCTTGGATCCAGGACAGAAGCCTAGAAAAAGAATGAGAAAATGGTGGGCTGCAGACACCAAGGGAACAGAATACTGTGGAAGCCCTCCCCCTCATCACTGGCTGCATGAGGGTTGGACAGTTCTCACCTAAGAGACTGATTGGTCAAGGCTTCATGCCCTGCCTCCAACCTGAGCCAAGTGGGCGCAGAATCAAAGGCTGAATGACAGGCTGCTCCATTGTCACTGTTAAAAGACTATAGATCAGGGCTGAGGATATAGCTTAGACAGTAGAGTGCTTGTTTTGCTGATTAAGGTCATGGATTCAATCCCTTGCATTACACACACACACTCTCCTCCCCCCCAAAAAAATAAGTAAAGGACTTTGGGGACTAGGGTTATGGATAAGAGGTAAAGCACTTCTCTAGCATGCGTGAGGTACTGGGTGGAACACCCAGCACTGCATTAAAAAGCCACCCAAGAGAGGATGTGGCTCAAATGGTACAGCACTCCCTGGCATGTGGGGGGCCCAGTTTTGATCCTCAGCACCCCATGTTCTGTCCGCCAAAAACTAAAAGTAAATATTTAAAAAAAGCCAACAAACAAACTACTAATGACATTTGCCAAAAATGAATGAGAACCAAATCTAGATGAATACTCTGACCTCCGTCTCTATATTCATGTGTCAATAAGCAAGAAGGTAAACTTCTCTGTGTCTAATCACTAAAATAAGGGGATAGTGATCGTTTTCTTCAGTGGGAAGTGATTAAAAATCATTATTATGTATAAAGTACTTTAAATGTGAAAAATCTATTTTGGACATGTATAATGATTTTGGACATGTATAAAAATATTGCATAACTAACAATAATTTGTAATTTTATTATATAGTAGTTAATAAGAACCACAGAGATGCTATACCTATAAAGAACAGTCATTCTTTTCCTTTAATGAAAAAAAAACATCACCATAGTTTGAACTTATAGTTATTATGAAGCTAGTCACACTTAATATTCTTTCTCCATTCAGTATTACTATTTCAACAATGTTTGTTAGTTTATTTTCACCACATTATGGTGTTTCTTTTTTTTTCTTTCTTATTTTTCTCTTTTTTATTGGTTGTTCAAAACAATAAAAAGTTCTTGACATATCATATTTAATACATTAGATTCAAGTGGGTTATGAACTCCCATTTTTAGCCCAAATACAGATTGCAGAATCACATCGGTTACACATCCACATTTTTACATAATGCCATTAGTAACTGTTGTATTCTGCTACCTTTCCTATCCTCTACTATCCCCCCTCCCCTCTTCTCTCTCTACCCCAGCTACTGTAATTCATTTCTCTCCTTGTTTTTTTCCCATTCCCCTCACAACCTCTTATATGTAATTTTGTAAAACAATGAGGGTCTCATTCCATTTGCATGCAATTTCCCTTTTCTCTCCCTTTCCCTCCCACCTCATATCTCTGTTTAATATTAATCTTTTCCTACTGCTCTTCATCCCTGCTCTGTTCTTAGTAGCTCTCATTATATCAAAGAAGACATTTGCATAAGATTTTTAGGGATTGGCTAGCTTCACTTAGCATAATCTTCTCTAATGCCATCCATTTCCCTGCAAATTCCATGATTTTGTCACTTTTTACTGGTGAGTAATACACCACTGTGTATAAATGCCACATTTTTTTATCCATTCATCTATTGAAGGGCATCTGGGTTGGTTCCACATTCCAGGTATTGTGAATTGTGCTGCTATGAACATTGATGTGGCAGTATCCCTGTAGTACGCTCTTTTAAGGTCTTCAGGGAATAGTCCAAGAAGGGCAATAGCTGGGTGAAATGGTGATTTGACCCAGATTTTTTCAATCAAAAATTCTAAAGTATAAATCATCTGCTATGACTGTTTAGCCTACAGCAAGATACTCATTTAATACAGTATAAGAAGAAAGCCATAATTTTGTCAGAAAGATAACACTTGTAAATTCAGGTATTATCTATAGTTACTGGCTTGGTTAGGTATCTAATTGTTACTATCTATAGAAACCAATCAATTGAACAAAAGTTTCAGGCAATTAATACCTGAGTATAATAGTGCTTTTGTTGATGTAGTAATACTAAGTTTATATATCTTTCTTTTCTAACAAGCTGAACATAGCATCAAAACCCCAATCTCTCAATATACAGAAATTTAACCAAGACTTTTTACTGAACAACCAATTTATTCAGTTAAGTGAGTTTAGTGATTGCTGTCTGAGCCAAAATGTTTTTTCTCTGCATGCAAATCTGGGTCAGCTTCATGTAACATAAGGTCAAATGATTATAGGAATCCTCAAAGTTCTGCACTGCAGAGAAACAGCATGAATAATTTTCCTTCAAAAATGTTAAAAACTGATGTTACCAATCTACCATTGCATTTATTGAAAATCACGATCTTTTACCCAGGAGACATCTAATTTTCTGCACCACAACTCACTTTAAAAGGCTCCAGTGTAAATTCATTGCAGAATCTATTTCTAGGTAAATAAATAATTTGACCCATGTATGGAATTTTTGAATAGATGCCAATTAAACAGGAGAGAAGAGTTGAAAAAATAAATTGTCATTTCAATTTTAAAGTAGTTGATCTTGAGCTATTACCATTGACAGTAGTTATAGAGTCGGGCCATTTCTCTATTGAGGGCTCTTAATTTGTGAAAATAGTATCATACTATCAGCTCAGTAGAAAACACATCTTTTGAATTCTCTAAGGCAAAAAATGTATTATTTTCTCAAGTTTTTTGAGTGAACAATTGTTTCAAAAAAAATTTCTTCTCTAAAATAGAGCTGTTATATAGTCTTGCTCAATCCACTGTTTTCTCAATAGACTGAAAACCATTACACATTGTTAGCAGTCTTACTTCAAAATTCCGTTGGTGTACTCCTGAAAAATATGAATACTGAGACCTTTTACTTCCTACAGGGAAATCCTTTTCCATCATCTTATAATCTTAATAAAGAGTGGAAAGAAGTATCTTGTTTTACAAGTTTTTATACCTATATATGTTTATATACAATTATATATAAAATTCTTTAGTGTAATTTATATATATATATATATATATATATATATATATATATATATATATATATATCTCCACACATTGCCTACATAAAAATTACTTTAAGGATAATATGTTTAATATACCTGGAGAATTTAACTGCAATGTGGTCTCTTGTACATGAAATCATGTAGCTGGCTTCAGTGGTACATGCCAGAGTCTTGGGATGCTGAGGCAGGATGATTGTGAGTTCAAAGCCAGCCTCAGCAATTTAGCGAGTCCCTCAGCAACTCAACTCAGTGAGATCCTGTTTCTAAATAAAATACAAAAAAAGGGCTGAGTATGTGGACCAGTGGTTAAGCATCACTGGGTCCAATCCTTGGTACCAAATAAATAAATAAATAAATAAATAAATAAGGAATGCATTCCTGCAATCATGTAGGCATGCATAATGCATAAGTACATGGATTCAAGTTTAAACAAAAATAAAGATGTTAAAGTTTTACTAAACTCCAATAGTGGGTAAAAAAAAATAAAGAAACTAAGTGTTAAAATACTTACATATTTACTGGAATACCATGAACTATTATCAATTATGTTGTAAACATTGACAACATGAACATTTAATAAACTATAATGTTATCAGAAAAAAATATTTTTTAAACATTACACTTAACATTATCACTTGCTATATAATAACAGGGAGGCATCATTTAATCTTAATGCCTTTACATTTTAGGGTCTAAGTTTTAGATAGAAGAAGACCATCACTAGTCTTTGGCTATGTGGGCCTACAGATACCTAATGTTAAAAAATCTACAGAATTTACAGTTATTGAATGAATTAATTTGGGAGTATTATGACTATGGGTAATTAATTTTTTCTTTGATTTACCTTTTTTATAGACTTCACAGGGTGTTCTACTTTTGTAATAAGAATATTCCCTTTCAAAAAAAAATTAATACTATTAAAAGTAAATTAACACTTGGAATGGATTTAGTTTTTAGTAATCAAAAAAAAAAAAAACTTCGGGGCTCAGAAGGGAATATAGTACATGGGTTGAAAGTTTGCATTTTAGAGTTATGCTTTTCTGAGTCTGAATTCTATCTCTGCCTCTCCTACTTAACAAGGAACACAGCTCTCTAGACAATGGTGTTGTAAACCTCAAATACAATAGTGCTTGCAAGGTACTTGGCACTCATAGTTAGTTTCAAAGGATAGTTGCTTTTATTATTACCTTAAAATCTAATTTTAATAAAATGAACAACCTACAAACTATTAGACGTTTCACAGTTTGTACTCTTTTTGACAATAAAATATTTCTAAACCTTTAACTCATACTTTGACCTGGGCAAATACTCACTCAATTTATATTGTATTTTCCACTTAACATATTATTCTAGGGTAGTGAAAAAGGCAACAAGTTTTCATGGCAATGACAAACATGTCTACCTGGAAGTCATCTTTGATACTGGAAACTGGAAACTACTCATTCCTATAAATAAGAAACACAACCCTTCATTTGAAATACGAGTTATATTATACTCACAAACATATGGACAAAAGTGTTAGGGAATAATTGGTTGTGGTTGTTTTTCCTTTTCTGTGAAGGTGAGGATTAAACCCAAGGCCTTACAATTGCTAGGCAAGTGCTCTACCACTGAGGTATACTCCCAGTCCCAAATATATGTATTGCATACAATCTCTTTAAAAAATTTGTTATGTACATCATTAGTAACAAAATATGCTTATTACAAGATAATTTTTTTTTTCAGAGTAGAAATTAGAAATTTATTAAAGGACAGCAGAAAAGACTTCTCCCGGAGGAAGAAGGGGACTCAAAAGGTGGGAATCCGTGGAAGGGCTGTTCTTTCCCCTTTTATAGTTATGGTGATGGAATATAGGTTGAAGGGGTTAGCACACAGGTGGGCCCAATTATCACCTTTTGGGATGGGCTTATCATTTCTCTAGGATGGGCTATCTCCAAATCTGTTGGGGGCTGTTTCCTGAGCTCCATTAACATTTCTTTGAGGTGGACTTTGGCCTAGGGCCTTTTCAGGACTTCATTAACATTCCATGAATTGTCCTGCTTTTTCCCTAAGTCATTCCCAGCATGGCCTCCATTTTAGATTTCACTCGATATTAGACCCGATTTACCTAACTACACTGACTACCTAACTTTAAATCTGGCTTCATTCCCCCCTCTAATTTGGGAACTCCTTACTGCTGTAAGCAAGGGGGCCGAAGAAAATCTTTCTGGCTTCTTCAGGCTGAAAAGGGATGGTGTGGGGCAAGCAGTTTGGAATCTCCCTTTAAAAATCGGGTCTATCGAGTGGGTCCATGATAGAAGTCTGATTAAGAAGTAATAGACTGGAAGGCCATTTGAGTTATGGGTGGTCTATAAGAGAAACAAGAATTCATTAGTACTGGAACCAGATTGATGCAGCAATAAATCCCATAGCACAGGAATATGCCAATGAGTATGATGGCAAAGACAAAGACTAACAATGTTTTCCACCAGGAAGTACCAAGAACCAGGAGCTAAGATATTGTTTCCATGACAAAGTTGCTGAGGACATGGCTTCTATCTGAGCATGTAAATCTTTAAGGATATTCGTCTCATTGCCAGAATTGTCAGGGGTGTAACACAACATTTAACTTTTAGGGTTAAAGATGTCCTTTTCCTTAAGATACAGTTTAATAACTTAATGTCATCTGAGCTTGCAAAATCCTTTTACTAGTATGACCTCTGTGTCTAATAGAGAAATATTTAATTCTGTTACTTAGGGCTGGATAACCATACTACTAAACATTAAGCCTACCTGCGTAGGTTAGAAATAAAGGCCTTGAACTAAAAAGTACTCTGGCAGTTTCTTTTGATAGTAATCAGGCATTCCTGTCTGAGAATCTCTTTTGAATCCTCCTGTTTACTTATTTATGGAATTTACATTTAACTATTATTTTATTTAAAATGCCCAGGAATAGAGTGTTTTGGCTTTGACTGTCTTTGCTAAGTGTTTAAGATGAAGCAAGTCAAACTGACTTTTGTTTCTATCTAATTTTAACAGTCAGCTGAGTTTCCTTGGGAGTCCTCAGGAACTTGCAGCAGCTTCTCAGATCTGCTAGTGCCATTTGTGCTAGGATTGGTCCAGGCCTTGCTTGACCATGTGGCTTCCCTCGGAAGCATCAGGGATATCTCCATTTTCTGATTACCCTACTCTTTACAGCAAATGCACTGATTGGCTTTCTGTCCTCCACTGGTCTCATTAATCTCACTGATAGGGAGGTTATGTGGCCTAGAGTTGCAAAGCTCTTTGGAAAAGTCCCCTATCCCCTGACTCAGACTGACTCAGAGGGCAAGAGCCAAATTTTTAATTTTAAAACTTAATCTTTTCTTAGCTCAATATTTATTTCCAGATAATCATATGAATAAATAAATCATGTATGCTAATTTTATGATATGCAATGTAAATAAATTGAATCATCTTCCAGAATAATTAAGATAAAATCCCTTTGCATAATAGCAATTTTTACCATCCAAATATCTAAAATAATAGCTTTCTCATTTTTATACCTCTTAGTTAATAAGTAAGCTCATGTGTTTTAAAATAATACTTAACCTTACTGATTGAATATAAGTCAAGGAAAAGTAGGATCTATTAATTTGGCAATAGGAAGGAAACATTTGAAATTTAAAGGAAATTAAGCTTTTTAAAGTATTTCTTCAAAATTTCCCAAAATCAATATTACATAAGGTAAAATTTATATCTTTATGTTCTCCAAAAAAATACTAGTTCATCCTTAGTTACATTATACCCTAAAACAAAATCCTGATTCAATGAAATGTGTATTTTTATCTTTAAGGGTTCTAAAATGGTAAAATATTTCTTACTGTTCATATAACTGGAAATATAATAATTATGCTTAAACATTTTCACTTTAGATTTTAGATTATAATATCTTGTATTTTCAAACACTCTCCTAGTAATTGAATTTCTACATTTATCTCAGTTTTTAAATACACATATTAATTAGTAATTCATACTTTAATATGTAGCATGTTATAATGAATTAAATGCTTAAAAATTACAAGACAATGATAGCGAGGGTATTTTAAATGTTCTAAAGATTAGTATCTCCCATTTATATTGCTTTGCTACATAATTTAAAAAATGGAATTGCAGACTCAATATAGCAGAGTGAATCTGTGCTACCTCATCATGCACAGATTTTTCTAGCTTCATAAATGAAATTATGATCTTGGATTTGGATTTCACCTTTCTGTGTGCTAAAGAACTACATCTTGGGTTAACTGAATCTATTTCGCAAGACTGTTGGAAAAAAAATTTCAAAGTGGCTTTATAGAAATATACTAGACAAATTTAAGATATAATATATTAGAACTTAATTTTCTTTATTTCACAATGTTACATTACTGGAACTCATATGCCAAAATGCCCCAAGACAATTGATACAAATCCACTGAGAATATTACATTCAGAGAACTGTAATTACTGGTTAGTAATTCAATTTTCCTAAAAGGCAAATACTGGATCACTTGCTCTCCCAGAAAAAGAGAAAGGAAAAAAAAAAAGTTTTAAATGAAACTTGAATATGTAACTTGGACATTTTAAAAAGTAGTTCATACTTTTTAGTTGTAATTTCTTCATGGATATGAACTTGATCTTCAGAGATAATATCCCTTTTAAGCTCATCACATTTATTTCTTTCCTAAAACATACAAAAACAGAATCACTTAAGTATTTAAATTCTTAATTTTTTTTTACTATTACAAATATGTCACTACAAAGAAACACATATTAAGCTGCATACTCTTAGGTACATATTATATCATTATGAAAAAGCATTTATTTTTCTCTTGCAAATTTATTATGTAAAGCCTAAAACAAAACAGCATTAAAATATTTTATTACAATAACTCAGGATCTTTTCTTAAGTGTATTCTTAAGTTCTTAAAAATTTCTTAAATCATTATTTATCTTTAAAGATTTGTGAATATATTTAGCTATAATTAGAGAAGAATTTAATTTTGCTTTATAAAGTTAATGGAAATAATATCATCTCATGGGAAGGCTGGAATATTTTAATATAGTCTGATTTTTGTTGTGTGTTTTCTGCATCTGCAAAGGTAAATGTAACTCAATAGTTTTTGTTTTATAAGCTAGCAATGAATTTGTAAAATTGGAGAGACCATTAAGTGTGTTTCATACAAAAAAATAGTTTTAGATCCCTACACATTCTGGACCCTTTATCATGTAGTTTTTGTACTTTGGACTTTTCAGATATTTTCTATTCCATATGATGGTTCAGTCAAATGTGAAACTTCTTTGAAATTCAAGGTAGTACATGATTTCTTCTATATAAAATATTTTCTTTAGAAAATTTTACATAGCCTTATCAAGTCTGAAACCAAGGTTGTAATTTTAAAATGGGAATGAATACTTTATGTTGAATTTATTATCCCACAAAAATAATAATGCATAAATATCATGTTTAAACAATCATGAATAAACCTTCTATAAAGGCAAATCTTAGTGTGTCTATTCATTGGGAGCACACTCTCTCTCTTATAAGAAACAATAGAGCAAATGCAGAGATTTTCCTATACAAATTGAGACATGCCTGATTGAACTGAAAGAAAGTCTCAGGAGATGTCTTCCTAAAATATCATCTGTCAAGAAACTTTAGCTTTAAAGACTGGAATTGAAAGATCTCAGGTCCACCCGTGAGGAACTCATGTTTACATAGATCTGTGCCTGACAGTTGGCTGGGTGTAAGAGCCAGAATTCAATATTGGCCCAAAGAGGAGCAGATTCATATTTCTGAAATCTCCTCTCTCTCCTTGACAGAAAAATATTTAACTGTAACTTGATATTGTCTATAATGTCATTTCCATATACCTTTTGAAAAAGATACCACCAGAAAACAACTAAACATTTTATAATACATTTCTCTGTTTTTTTTGCAACAAGGTGAATTCACCTTCCCATGGCTTTCTCAAGATCATTAATAAAAAGCACTGCATGAGAATACACAAAGAAAGCAAAGTAAACTAAGGACAAGATGAATTTCCTGTCTATATTCTTCATGGTGGTAATTTCTTAAAATATAATAATTGAATTGTTTAGTTTCATCTTCAAGTATTAAAATTGATGAAAAGAATTTGACAACACATAAAAATATGTAAGCTAGTATGTGACTAGAGAATGCCATGTAAACTAAATGAAATGATTAAATGTAAAAATGAAAATGTAACAGGACTTATATAGTCTTTGTGTTTTAACAAATTACAATTTTCATTTTGGGTATATGTGGATATTATTGTACGTGTACCTTAAAAACATTAATTTTCTGAGGGCAGACCATTAATTGTGTCCAATTCACTCTTAACATGAATTGTAAACTCTCTATTATTCAATCTTTCCTCAGTCTGATAGCTGTGAACTCCCAGGTTATCATGAGTATGGCTAAGATGCACTGTGCAGTGCTCATTCAACAATTTGCTGCTGTGGTGCTTGAGTTCCTGTGGTTCTTGATGCCTGAGGTAGTTTTCATTCTTTTGCCCAGCTTGCATTTCATACTTTCATAAAAGTTTTAGAGATGTATCTCAATGCCATCTAGAAAATATCTATTTTCTTAGTAATGGACCCCAACAACACATTGCAATAATACGTTAAATTTATAAATCCTTCAAAGCCTACAGTAAGTCTTTCTAAGAAGGACTGGAGATTTGTAAACTCACAGAAATGCAATAATGTATTATTGATTTTGTTAATGATATGCTCATACTGATTACAAATTTCATAGTGTTATAATTGAATATGACATGTAGTAACAATACAGTTACATAGAAAATGACAAGTAAATCAGTACTATGTATAACTATTTCTAATTTACATGGCAAGTTTGAGGCTAAATTTATTTAAATTTCCATTTGTCTAGCCAATAGATAACCAAATTATTTTTTCAAGCTTTGTGTGTATTGTGATGTGTGTATGTGTGTGTGAGTCTGTATATATATATATATATATATATATATATATATATATATATATATATATATATATATTCAAAATATTTCTATATACTTTCACACTCTTAATAATATTACATAATATTATTGTGGTAATATTTGCTTACAAATGAATAATTAACAACACATATGATTTATATCAGAATATATTCTTGAGAATGTTCTGTAAAATATTTTAGCTGGATAATTTAAGTGTATAAGCAAAGCTGAAATTTAAAATTTAAATTCCAGGTAAGATTATGATACAGTAATTTAAAAAATACTATGTTAACAAAAAATATAAAATGGCCCAGGAATTTTTAATGATTTGTGTGCAGACCTTTGTAGTTAACCTCAGAAACACAAATCTGAGCTAGATGTTTTTTAAATAGCAGATGATTATTAACCAACTTAAAAGTCTAATGGAAATTTGTTCATAATTGTCTATTATTTAAAAGCAGTGCTCTTTATAGTTTGAATCTGGTGCTACCAGAATCATTACACTAGGAAAAATACTAACAAGCATAAGCGTATTCTAACCTATAGATATTTTCTGACATGTTGCTCACCATCTCTAGCAGTCAGAGAAATGCAAAGCAAAACCACCCTAAGATACCATCTCACTCCAGTAAGATTGGCAGCCATTAGGAAGTCAAACAACAACAGCTGCTGGCGAGGATGTGGGGCAAATGGTACTCTTGTACATTGCTGGTGGGAATGAAAATTGGTGCGGCCAATTTGGAAAGCAGTATGGAGATTCCTGGGAAAGCTGGGAATGGAATCACCATTTGACCCAGCTATTGCCCTTCTTGGACTATTCCCTTAAGACCTTAAAAGAGTGTACAACAGGGATACTGCCACATCGATGTTCATAGCAGCACAATTCACAATAGCTAGACTGTGGAACCAAACCAGATGCCCTTCAATAGATGAATGGATAAAAAAATGTGGCATTTATACACAATGGAGTATTATGCAGCACTAAAAAATGACAAAATTATGGAATTTGCAGGGAAATGGATGGCATTAGAGCAGATTATGCTAAGTGAAGCTAGCCAATCCCTAAAAAACAAATGCAAAATGTCTTCTTTGATATAATGAGATCAACTAAGAACAGAGCAGGGAGGAAGAGCAGGAGGAAAAGATTAACATTAAACAGAGACATGAGGTGGGAGGGAAAGGGAGAGAAAAGGGAAATTGCATGCAAATGGAAGGAGACCCTCATTGTTATACAAAATTACATATAAGAGGTTGTGAGGGAAATGGGAAAAAAAGCTTATTCTAACCTATAGATATTTTATGACATGTTGCTAGTATAAACATGGTGATTACTTATTGCATGAGGATCAGAAAAAATTGGCAAGCACTTTACGTTAACTGTTATTTTTATTAGCAAAAGGTCAAATACAAATGTCAATACACACACATATATTCTGTGATAAGATTTCTTTGATCTTACATTTATTTTTATTTTTTTAATAATGACATTTATTTTAACATCTTCTATAAATCAGGCAACTGTAAGAACCACTTACCCCCTCGCACGTATGAAAACACTTGACTGTTAACTGCTAAATACCTGGCAGTTAGAATGTACCTCATTCATTTAATGAGCTCAAAAATAACCTTTGCAAGAAATAACTCGTGGGGCTTTGGTATTCAGTGATCGGGTTTTAATCCTCAGCACCACATTAAAAGAAATAAATAAAAGAAAGTTATTGTGCACATCTGTAACTGAAAATATTTTTAAAAAATAACTGATGATTAAATTATAACACTACTTTTCAATTTTATTCTGTTCAACAACCTGAGTTAGCATGCCCTTATCAACCTTCCTGCCTATATCAATATAGTGTTTCACAGATAAACTTTCTTTCTCACATGAAGTTCCCTTTCAGAAGGAAAATGCATCCTATTCCCTGGTTCCTACACTCATTGACTTTTTTTTCTTCACTAAATCTAAAATTACTTCCAATATAAGTTTTAGAAAGCCACAAGAACCCTGAGAACTGAAATTGTAGCAGTCTTGAACTCAGACAGTTAGCATGAAAACCAAAGAAGGCACTGACCTCCTGGTGGACTCCCCAGAAGCACCCAGTTAGGAAAAATGAGCTCTGCTTGACATCACTGCCCATCCAATGTTCCCAGCTAAGTTCTTGAAACCTTCTATTCAATGCCTTTTCCTTCAGTTCTAAAGCAAACATTCAAAACTTGAATAAACTAAAATTTACCTCACCAAAATGATTCAATAACTTCCATGATATAAAATGCTTTCTTCTTTAACTAAAGTGATCAATATTAGAAAATGGGAGGGAGAGTATAGTGTGCATAACAGAATGAAGACAAATAGAACGAATGTGTTCTCTCTATATTTTATTTGATTTAAACAAAAAATGGTTTTATCAATACTCAGATCTGTCCTGAAGGTTTGTAAGCTCACTTTGCCACTGAGATAGCCCTAGTCCACAGAGAAGAAAAACTGTCTAATAATTTAAGGTGAATGTCAGAGATGCAGTATAAATCATACCATCATTTTCATTTTAATTCAGGACAAAAGTAATATTTATTTTCTCTGTGTCCCATAGATGCAATACTCTTGCAATTATTAAGTTCCTTAGATGATTATATAATTCCTCAGAGTCTTATTCCTACATGGGAAAACTAATTATTGCATAAATGTCAATTATTTGAGAATTAATTTATAAGAGTTGTGCAAGATTGGAGAATATAATAATTGCGATTTTTTAGGCTTTATTTTATTTCTGATTGATATAATAGGATGTTTAAACACTTGTATACATTGTATAATCATAGATTCATGGTAAACAACAAATCCTTCTTAAATATTTATCATTTCTTAAAGTAAGAACCTTCAGAATTCTCCCTTCAATTCTTTATACATTATTGCTAAGTCAATCTACTTTACAATAAAACTCCAGAAATTATTCCTTCTAACTAAAAAACTATTCACATTGACAACTTCCCTACCCCTTCTAAATCTTGCCTAACCACTGTTCTACTCTCAACTTTTAGGAGAACAACAGGTTTAGAGTTTATTGTTTTTCACTGAGTCTTTTTACTGAAAGTAATGCTTTTACATTTTATTTGAAATAGAGATAATAGATAATAAATCTTGAGAGCTTCTGAATTAGATCATTTAAATAAACAACTCATTTTAAAAACCTGAAAAATGGGTAACAAACAAATAATCTTAGAGAAGATATTACTTTAGATGTGGATACAAATGTGCATGTCCAAGTGTGTACACATGTTCATGTACACAGTAAAAAAAAGAATTGCAGGGGCTGGGGTTGTGGCCAGTGGTAGTATGCTTGCCTAGCACATATGAGGCACTGGGTTCAGACCTCAGCACCACATAAAAATACATAAAACAAAGGCATTTTGTCCAACTACAACTAAAAAATATTTAAAATTAATACATTAATAAATACATAAATAAATAAAGAGAATTGCAATTCAGTACAAAGAAGAGGATTTTTTCAATGAACAAATTTGCTTCATTTGAAAATCAAATTGGATCTTGATAACATACCATAATTAATCCCAGATGGATTCAACATTTTTGGGGGGCCACTCAACCAGCTGTGATTACAGGTGTGTGTCACTGCATCCGGAAGACTCAACACTTAGATGACAAAATTAGAATCAAAGAAGTGAAATAAAAGAAAAAGTGTCGATAACTAACATTGGAATAACTAATTTTGCAACTGAGAAGAAGGTTGTAAGACTAGGAAGAGAGGAGAAATTCACAAGTTTATTATATTTTGCAGTATAAATAAAAAAAACATTAGAATCACTGAACATACTCATTTGGAATAAAAGAAATAAAAAATATAGATAATATCATATATATGTATATATATATATATACATATATATATATATACATATATATGACATTATCTATAACTTTTCCATATATACAACCTATAAATAAATAAATATTTTACATAAATTTATATTTGTATGTGTATGTATATATATATATATCTTACTAATTTAAATTTATATATATATATATATAATATATATATATATATATATATATATATATATATATATATATATATATATATATATATATATATATCTTACTAATTTGCTTAGGGCCTTACTAAGTCTCTAAGCCTGGTTTTGAACTTGTGATTATTCTGCTTCACTCTCCTGAGCCACTGAGTAAAACAAGATTTTGATGCCATTTTAAGCTATCAACTTTCTGTTCTTTATATATGCAGATAAATATATGTGTATATGCATATATATTTAACCATCATTAAAGAAAATGAAAATAAAGTTAAACTGATTTAAGAATGTTCACTTCCTAAACTTTCTGAAGAAAAATTTGCCAAAATTTTTGAGTATGTGTGTACTTTTATTAAACTGTATACTTTTGATCTAGTAATTCCAATTTCAATCATTCTTGATATTCAGGTTAAATATTTATATAAAAATGTGTTCTATAATTTAATTTGTATGAATTATAAATAATAATCTATTGGTTAATATCTTACACCTTATTACTATGATAGTATAAGGCAAAACAGTTTCAAAATATTTTTGAAGATTATTGATCTGCAGAGACATTAGATTACAAATGCTCATGTTAAAAAAGTATAAAATATGTTCATTGGGTGTTTGGTCATATATAGACATATAAGCATATAAGTTTAAATTTACATTATTTTTGTATTTAAACAGAAGTCTTCATAAACACACCTTACATAAAGATGTATGATAAAACACTAAAATACAGGCCATGTTAAACTTAAAATACAGGTGAATTTATTATCATATTAATGGTTTTTGTTTTTCAAAATCTAATTGAAGGATATTTAAAAACTTCACTTTTTAATAAAAGTATTGTTGGAAGACTGTATGATAGATGTTGTCTAAGTAATTCTTTCATGATGAATTGAATATACGTTGGAGGCTATGTATGAAAATGGGTTGTCTCTCTGAACTCATGAAGGAATTTAATTACAAAAATCTTATGTCAATGATATTAAAGAAGGTAGAAACTAATTGGACTATGGTGTTTAGTGGTAGGGCCCTTGGAAAATGATTAGGTTTGATTCTTTATTAGGATGGGGCCCCTTTGATGGAGTTCTGGTGGTTTTATAAGGAGAAAGAGATAAGATATAGATTTGAGAGATACACAACATGGCGCCTTCCATGTTGTGATGCATCCAAGAGGGACTCCTCTCAGAGCCTTAAACCTGTAAAGATCTGAAATATCTGAAAGATGGGATAAATGGCCATGACCAGAATGCTGATAGAAATACAGACAGTAAGGACCATGCTGATGAGAACTCAGATGCAAATGAAGACTATTCTACTGGAAACTGGAATCAACAATTGTCACACCTCTGCTGTGAATGTGGCTGAACTGTGTCCATGCTCTAAAGCTTATGGAGGGCCAAATCTAGAAGTGATGGACTATAATATCTAATGAAGAAAATATGTAGTCAAAACAGCATTCAGGCTCCTTCCTGGTTACTTTCAATTGTACTCTATAGAACTTGGAACCAATGGGATAATCTAAAGCTGAAATGTATAATTTAAAAGAGAAATATGGAGAATTCACAGCCTGTTTAGGGAAGGAGTGAGGAAAAGCACATTTATGACAGAAGGGTAGAGTGGAAAAACCACTTTCTAAATGGCATGTGCTCATTAGTAAAACAATTGGGAAAAAGCCTAATTTCTTGACCACTGAGCCACATCTGCAGCCCTATTTTGTATTTTGTTTAAAGACAAGATCTCACTGAGTTGCTTGGCACCTTTTTTTAAAAAAATATATATTCTTTAGTTTTAGGTGGACATAATATCTTTATTTTTTTATGGTGATGAGGATGGAATCCTGTTCCTCATATGTGCTAGGTGAGTGCTCTGTTACTTGAGCCACAGCCCCAACCCTTAGCGCCTCACTTTTGCAGAGGCCAATTTTGAACTCACAATACTACTGCCTCAGCCTCCCAAGCAGCTGGGATTTCAGGTGGCCATCACCGTGCCTGGCTTTATCTTATGTTTGAGGCGAGGTCTTGCTTATGTTGACCAGGTTGGCTTCCAACTCCTGGGCTCCAGTGATTCTCATTGTCACAGCATCCTGAACAGCGGGGACAGCGGGGACTACAAGGTCATGCCACCATGACTGGCTTTTTATTTTTTAAACAAGGCTGTCCAGAGCTGGGTCTGGGGCTTAGTGGTAGAGCTGCTTGCTTAGCTTGCATGAGGCACTGGGTTCGATCCTCAGCACCACCTAAAAATAAGTAAAATAAACATTAAAAAAATACAACAACATGATTTAAAAAAAGAAACAAGCAAGATTGTTCTGATTTCCCAATTTAACAGATGAAGCTGTGGAGGCTGGGGCTGGGTAACTTGCTGTAGCAGACACTGTGGGTGCTCCACCCATGACCCCCACCTATCCCGCTCAAGGCTCTGACGCTGCAGGGGGGATAGAGAGCCGAGCCATGTTATTGGTAGAGGCTGGGACACATACACTGGCAGAGGCTAAGCCACTTTCCTAAGTTTCCCCACTTGTCCTGGGGAGTCTGTGTTTTGCAGCATGACAGATGAGCCATGTCTTGCAGGCATGGTGGACTGTGTGTGGACAGTCAAGGGGGTGGCACTGGAATGAGGGTGAGCAGGAGAAAATAAGGTCCCTGTGGCCTCCAGTTTTCCCACTGTCATTACTGGGTTTGAGAAGCTTAAGCCATCCTGTGTTAAAGAATCAGAGCCCCAAGCCTAGCACCCCACTTGCCATCCCAACCAATCCTCCCTGGAAAATCTCCAGTGGGGTGTGCCAGCTGGGTTTTTTTGTTTTGTTTTGTTTTGGTTTGGGGTTTGGTTTGGTTTTTCAAACACAAAGCAACTAAAACAAACACATAGCAATTAAAACCTCCAAGTGAGGGCAGCCACTGTCCTCGGGCAGAGGGTGGAGCAGAGTCGGCCCCTGGGAAGCTTGACCTGTTGTTTCTCATTGGAACACACTGGTGGCCAGTGGACTTGTCTGTGTTTCGAGTGTCAACGAAAACAAGTTGACTTACAAAGTACTAAAGTCCCAGATGTGGTGTCACACACCCACAATCCCAGTGACTTGGAAGGATGAAACTGGGGGATCGCAAGTTCCAGGCTGGCCTGGACAACTCAGTGAGGCCCTGTCTCAAAAACAGTAGGGGCCACACACGTGTGGGAGGCTGAGATGGGAGGATTCCAAGTTCAGAACCAGCCTCAGCCTCGGGGAGGTGCTAAGCAGTCAGTGAGTCTCTTTCTCTAAATAAAATACAAAATAGGGCTGGGGAGGTGGCTCAGTGGTGGAGTGGCCCTGAGTTCAATCTCCTCCCAAAATAACAGAAGGGGCTGAGGGTGTGGCTATGTGGTCAAGTGCTTCTCAAGCATGTGTGGCCCTGGGTTCACATCCAGTACCAAAAAAGAAAGAGGGAAGAGAGAGAGAGAAAGGAAGGAAGGAGGCAGAGAGGAAGGGAGGGAAAGAGAAAGTCCTGAAGTGGTGCTGAATGAACCGGTTTGGAATTGTTACCAACACAGACCATAGCGCGGTGCAGTGACAGGAGGAAGATGTCTGTGTCTGTCACACATGTGGTCGAACATGCAATTGCCTATTACCAGGCATCAGAAACTAGAATGGTGGTGGCCTCTGGGAAAGGCAGGAGGGTGGCTGAGGGTTGTTTTTAATTTTGTCCCATAAGCATTCATGAGCAGTCAGTGTTTTTAAAAGTGTGTGTGTGTCCTCATTACAACCCTCTGCCCCATCCCCAGGGTGCCCATATTCCCTTGAGGACAGGGTATTGTGGTGCTCCATCTCGACCCCCTCTCTCCAACCTGTCCCTGCTGGGTGGTGGGGCCCTGGAGAAATTCTTGGCCTTTCTGGACTCCCATTTCCCTGTGGTACAAGGTGAGACTGGACCAGGTTTCCCCCAAGACCCCTCCCATCCCAATGTCCCATTTGCTGTGACATGGTAAACCCAATCCAGGGCCCAAAGCTGGTCTGATTTGCAAAAAACCTCTCCACCCAGCCCACCCCAGGACCCCTACCTAGGCCGCTGAAGCCTCCCAAGATGTAGGGACAGCACACCCAAACAGCAGCAGTGCTTGGGCAGGTGTCCCCGCCTCCAGGGAGCCTCTGCCCCGCCTCTGCTACCAGCACCCTGACTGTGCCCTAAGACCCAACTATTCCCTGTGCGGACCTTGAGGGACTCTCCCTTTTAACCCAGGATAGTGCATATGCTTCCCCAAGCTCTTGTTCTGCAGCCCAGGGACACAGCGACACTAGGACAAGGTCCTCTCCCCACGATGGGATTCCCTGGAGGGTGGTCCATTCCTTGGTCCCCTAGGGTCTGGAGCCACCCAAGCCCTAGTCCTCCTCTCATTCATCCCAACAGCTCTCCCCGGCCAGGAAATCCCTCTTGGGCCTATGTTGTCACCTCTGTCATGTGCACCCTGAACCCTTATGGACAGGAGAGCGCCCTGTTACTAAGACAGCCGCTAAAACCAAGCACATCTCCACACACATCCCACCCAGGAGCCACCTGGGAAGGGTGATCTCAGCAGGCCCGAGAGCCTACCACCCTCCACTCCACCCTGGAGAGTCAGGCCCAGGCCCCACCTGGCGGAAGAAAGCAATCTCTTCCTTCCTGGAGGGCTGTGGGGCTCACTGAGAACACACTTTTTTTTCCCTGGAGCCCAGAACACTCAGGAAGCAGCCAGTGCAGGAAGGGCAGCCTGCGCCCAAGGACTGGCTAGAGGCTGCCAGGACTTCCTGGCTGGTTCCAGGCTCCCCCAGCCATTGTGAACCCAGGCCTGGGATGGATGAGGCCTTGGAAACAGTCACAAGCCCAGCCCTCAGCAGCTGAGGACATTGGCCAGAGCCTATAACATTAACCTTTACAGATATCTCCTTTAAATGGGAGGATTCAGCCCCTTTCCTGAAAGGAGCTGCAGAAGAAATGAGCTGCAGGGGGAGCCTGGCAGAGGAGGTTACACTTGCCCTTTCCATCAAAGGGACACAGACTAGGAGTGGGAATGGACAGGGGTTATCCTTTCTCAGATGGGAGAACCAAGACTCAGACAGGACACACTGGGTCCTGAGAACTACGAGAACCCCCATTTTTCAGGTTCCTTGTAACGACCACAGCAGTTGTCTGGGCTGCAAAATATGGCTTGTGGAGCTCGGTGAGCAATTATTACACCTGCAAAGAACCACAAGGGTTTTTTGACTCAATGGGCCTCGCGAGCATCTCCCTATCCTATCCTAAGGCAGCGCACAGGACCACTGACCCTTGCTGTGCAAGAACTCAGTCCAGGGTTGCCAGACCTCCTGATCACCTGGAGCCCAGGAGCCCAGCCCCCGTCAGCCCTGGGGGAGGGAAGCCTGGTCCTGAACACACAGCCAGAGGGGGACTTCCCTGTGTGTGCCGATGGCCTTCAAGGAGGGCTAGTGCAAGAGGTGGCAGGGTCTCCCAGGGCACTAGCCTCCCCTTTGCTGCAGGGCACCTCTCTACACCCACCTCCTCCCAAGCCACCTAAGGGACAGAAAAAGTAGTTAGGGCCTCACTGTCTGCAATGACACAAACATGGGCTCTTGGCCACTTGTAACTGTGTGACCTCTGGCTAGTTACTCAGCCTCTCAAAACTTCACTTTCTTCATCTGTAAAACAGGGGAGGAGAGCCTCTCTTTGTATGAGAATAATGCTGCTCATCAAATTCCATCATTCCTATCTATAAACACATTATGGTTCCAGAAGCCTTGGCGCATGCCTGTAATCCCAGCAGCTCAGGAAACTGAGGCAGGAAGATCACCAGTTTGAGGCCAGCCTCAGCAACTTAGAAGACCTTGTCTCAAAAATAAAGGAGGTGGAGGCTGTGGATAAAATTCAGCAGTAAAGCACCCTGGGTTCAATCCCCACTACCACAAAAGAAATAAAAATAAAAAAGGTATTGTCTCTTTTCTGTTGTAATACACCTCAAGGCCCTGGCTATGGGGTTAACACAAGTAGTTACCCAGGAATTTTTGTACCCTGGATAAACAGGGAGCCACCTAAGCAAAATCTGATGCCCAGGCCTAATTCAGAAAGGAGAGAAGGGAGACAAGGCAGCCCACCTCTCAGCCTTGCCTTGGCTTAAAGTGGGAAACCACTGATCTAGTCTATTGGCCTCCAGACAGATAGGGAAACTGAAGCACAGAGAGGTGGTGTGACTGGAGCAAAGTCACACAGCAAGCAGGAAGCAGGGCTGGACCAGAAGTTCCATGCTGACTCCTGCCTGCTGCCCCAGCTCATCTAACCCTTAGTGTGTTAGCAACACTCAAGGCCTCCAGGGCCAGACACAAAAGGGGCAAAGAGGTCTCGGCTGCACTCTGGAGTCATGGAAACTGGCAGGACAGTGCCAGCGATCCTTGCTGTGTAAGAACTCAGTCTGGGGCTGCCAGATCTCCTGGTGACTTTGAAGGACAGTTAGAAACCTGAGTTTTTGTCCAAACTTTCCTGAATCTTAAGAATTACGTTCTAGGGCTAGGGTCGTGGCTGAGTGGTAGAGGGCTCTCCTAGTATGTGTGAGGCACTGGGTTCAATCCTCAGCACCACATAAATATAAAATAAAGATATTGTGTCCACCTAAAACTAAAAAATAAATATAAAAAAAGAATTGCGTTCTAATTCCCAGCAAATTTTTTAAATATTTACGTTTTAGTGGTAGTTGGACACAATACCTTTATCTTATTTATTTATTTATTTATTTATTTTTATGTGGTGCTGAAGATCAATCCCAGGGCCTTGTATGTGCTAGGCGATTGCTCTACCGCGGAGCCACAGCCTCAGACCCCAAGCAAATTTTAAACCTGAAAAACCAACCAACAAAAACCTGGAGCTAGGTGCGCTTCTCTGGTTACCAGTTTGGGACCTCAGTTCAGGATTTCATGGTAGGACCTGGGGATAATTTTTTGGCACCGAGTCAGGATAACATGAGAGGTTCTTGGAAAGTATCTTTCTCTATAAATCAGTGTCTGGTCCTGGTGGCTCATATTCTGCCGTTACCTATTTGCTCCTGTGAGCCAAATAGTGCTCTCCTCGGATATTCTTGCCAAAAGGTTTTGAAGAGTTTATTACAAATATCGTTGTCTAGAGAACAGATTTAGGTACTGTCCTGGACCTGGAAGAACAGAAAAAATTAATGGAAAGTGCACTGCATCCCATGAGAGGGAGGAACAAAAAAAAAACTGTGCTGTGGCATCTTCAGCGTCGCTCCATTGCTTCAGTGTGTAAGAGGGTAAACTGAGGCCCCTTGTGGAGCAGACCCTGAGGTCACATATCTATCTCAGAGCCCTAAGACCCTTCTTCCCCACTGGGTCAACAGTGACTTCTGACAGAATTACTGGATGCCTCTCCTGAATCCCTTTGCTTCCTGTGGATGCACCCACCATGCCCTCTGCTCCTTCATCACTGCATCTCCTGGTTCCTAGTCTGTGCTCACCTAAGGCGTCGCAGGTGGGATGCTGCTTCCAACGTGCTTCCCCTGTCTTCTCCCCATCCACTGTTCTTATGGGTTGGGATCCACTCACTCAGCCTGACTCTGCCTCACCAGCTCTGCCAAATAACTAAGCCCCACTATGTCCTCTCCACTTCTTTTCATAGGCTACACCCAGCATCTGGCCTCTTACCTGCACTGTTCTGCAGAGCCATGCCCACTCCACCCATTTGATCTTCTACATTGTGTCCATGTGGTTCATCTTCCACAGACATATTTAACACTCTGGGATTGCAGGATTTTCTCTCTAGCTCTGGAACCTTTGTAGTATGGCTTGTTTGATATAAGAATACCTCAATATTGTGATTAACAATGTTTCTCAAAAGTTAAAAAATAACATTAAAAAAATCTGAGGATGAGACTCAGTGGTTATGTTCCCCTAGTTTGAAACCCTTGTACAAAAAAAAGAAAGAAAGAAAAAAAGAAAGAGAAAAAATTAAAGAAAAAGAAAAAGAAAAAGAAAAAAAAGAATAAAGAAAGAAAAATAGTCTAGTAAGAAAAAAATGTGGTTCCTTTTTCTTATGTTATGTGTTACAAATTTAGCAATCATGTTTACCTGTTGTGGAGGCTGTGAAAAGTCAGTCTTTCATACATACTTCCATGCCCACACCTGACATTTTGCTGTAAGGCTATTGCTTTATGTCAAGGTCTTTAATTTACCTGCCACCTCACTTAAATTGGAATTTTTTTTTCAAATCCTAGGTTTCTCTGGTGGCAGGGTTCTTCTTCAGTCCTTGGAACCTGACTTCTTCCTTCAGTGCTCATTTAGTTTCAAGTTTATTTTTTTTTTTTTTTGGAGAAGACACACTTGAAAATTGGGGACAGTAAAGCTTGCTTAAATTCACTTTCCCAATGGCCCATCAGTGCAGGATTGGAGATTGGGACCAGTGTCAGCCTGTTGTGGAATAGTTCTCAGGAGAACCATGGGAGCCCTGAGATTTTGGACTTCAGTGTTGGCGTCAAAAGGAAAGATACACTCTGTGAACATTCTGCAGCAGATGAGGGACCCTGGAGATGACTCAGGCCTAACTCTGTCCCAATGGCTCAGATTAGGTACTATAGAGGTTCTGTGTTGTACTTTCCTTCCATCCCCAGAGACCTGAAAAACAATTGGTGACAAAGATGGCTGGTTTTCTTGACCTACATTGTTCCTGAACCTGAAGACAATGAACAGTAAGCAGAACAAGGAGGAAAATCAAGGCATCTGTCTTTCCAATACTAGAAAAGTAAACCCATCAAATACTGAAAAATATTTCCTTTTTCTTGAAAATCAAAAAGCCCAGTGATTGGTAGTCTGGGCTGCTATGGCTATCCAGCTATTCCATCATGCCCCAGGGCCCTTCCTGTTTTTCATTGTGCCATCCATTTAATACAGCAATCAGGGGAAAAAGAAAAAGGAAAAAAACAAAGAGCTAGAGTCCCAGTTGTTTCCAATGTTATCTCATTGGCCAGCACAAAATCACAGAGACCCCTACCTGCAAAGAATATTGGGGAATACAGTTGTTTTTCACTTTTACTTTGGGTTTGTTTTTGTATTTGGTTGTGGGGACTGAATCTATGATTGCTTAATCACTGAATAACCATCCCCAAACCTTTTTAAATTTTAGAGACAGATTTTTAGGGCTTTAGTAGATTGCTGAAACTGTCCATAGACCTGTGAGCCTCCTGCCTCAGCCTCTATAGTCACTGGAATTATAGGCATGTGCCATTAGGCCTGTCTGTGTTTTTTTAGGTGCTGGAGTTGGAACACAGAGCCAGGCACATGTGAAATTTGTTTACTACTGAGCTGTAATTTCACCCATAAACTTGTCATTTTGAATTATTAGCAACCCATTTTAAAAAAATATAAGGTCTCAGTGGAATGAATGAGGGATACCTGCCACCTGGACCTTAGCAACCAGTTGTGCTGGTGTGCCTTAGTGCAGGCCCAATGCATACTCACAGGGTGGCATGAGAAGATGGGCATCAAGTGAGGAATGGGTTCGGATGGGCTGTGAAAGGAGAACTGTGGATAAGTGGCAGACTGAGATACTGTCCTTTCATGTGTTGTGATGGGCATCTCAGGTGGAGAAGGGGTAGAGGGTGAGTGCATTTGGGTGGTTAAACACCGAGATACATCCCCATTTTTTAAAATATTTTTTTCTTAAAACATTTTTTTCCACTGGGATGTCAGGCCTGCACCACTGAGCCAACTCTTATACAATTTTTAAAGTTATTTATTCCATTGTAATATGGATCTGTTGAAACTTACAATATAAAAACATACTTATAATATATTCACTTATTATAAATAAAGTTATAAGAATTAGAATATGTCATTTTTATAAAAATAGATGTCACAACACTTGTTCCCAGTGACCAAATATGACCCATAAAATGTTAAACACATATGGACATTTGATTTATATATTTTATTCTTTTTTCCATATTTATTATTGTAGACAAGTTCTAAACACTGAATGAGTGAATGCAGATTTTTATGCCAATTTCCCTAATTACAAATTGAGAATAATATTTTATTTTTTCTAGTAGTGGCATTTATTTTCCCTCAAATACTGCATGTGGCATTTATGTGTTGAAGCTGAAAAGTTAATCACACAGAAACTGAGAACAGAAACACTTCCCGGATTTATGATAAGAATGAGAAACTGACTGATTGTGTGTAGGGAGTGCAAAAAACAATTAAGTCCAGAAAGTAACTCTTAGGTTTTAGAGCACAATAAGGTGATTACATTGTATAATAACTACTTAAATAAATCAAAATAGCCAGAACTTAGAAAGTTTCAAACACAGAATAATAATTTTAATGAGATGAAAATTACCCTGATCTGATAATTACACACTATGTACACATGCCGAGTTATAATAATGGGTCTCATATCCAAGTACAAAGAGTAGATTCCAGGTAAAAATAATAATAAATAGAAGTAAATTCTTTGATGTTTTAGCCAAATATCTACATTACCTCAGATTTTTAAATGGTATCCTATGTTCATGAATGTTTCACTGTTTTGGTTTTCCTTACTGTCATGCCTTTTAGATCTGCAAGGTCTAAAGAGTCATGGAATGATTTAGACTTATTTACATGGATTTCTCATGACTGTTATTTATTTTCAAAACTTATTTACACTTTATTTTATTATTTATTTTTATGTGGTGTTGAGGATTGAACACAGTTCATCACATATGCTAGGCAAGCATACTACCACTGAACCACAATCTTAGCCCTGATGACTGGTATTTTTTAATATGTGGCTGGAAAAAAGCTAAAATACATACCTACTATTTCAGGTACTTGACTTAAAATCCAACATGCCTTGTATAAAAAAATATTCCATCAGATTAACATCAAAGTTTTTGTATCAATTTTATGCATGGTTTCGTTACTGGAGAAATGCATCGCTTACTTCAAGCAGATGAATATTGGGACTCTTATGGAAGTTTGTCTTTTAGGCTTGGGTCAAATTCTTGTCCTTTAATTTAAAAACCTTACAATGGAATGACTTTGAGTCTATCTGAACTGTGACTTTAATTACACCTTTATTCCAGATGACTAAGGAGAAAACAATAATAATATATTTCTACTGATATTCAATAGCTGGACTTTGGTCACTTAAGATAGTTTTTCTGGTCATGATAATAGCATATATGCAAGGTGGATAGCTACATTGGGGATTCAAAGACAGGCCTTAAATACTGTCAAAGAGCTTTCTACACATATTGCTAGAAAATTTTAATATCATGAAAATAATTTGAATCCACAACATATGTAGCCATTATGAAAAGAAAAGTTTTAAATCTATTATATCACATAGATGATGAAGCACATAATTAAAAGATAATGGCCAGCATTTCTACTGAGTACTTTTTATTTCAGAAACACATCCATATTTGATCCTTGTTCTTCTTTCATACACAATAGCTCTAGAATATATGTAATAAGACTCCATATATGTAATACAAGATGATCAGATTTAGCACCAACATAACACTTGAACTCAATAAAAGACTACAAATACAAATTAAAAAATCATCTTAGAGGATATGCTTCTCAGTGTCATCTTAGATGATATATTAAAGGCATTAAGTCTGATAATAAATGGTCAAAAGATAGATCTAAAAAATACATCTATGTGCACACCTACTACATTGAGATTCATTTTTTGAGAAGGTAGCAATTCTTTACTTTTGTACAATCATTCCATTTCAATTCATTGAAAATTGTAGAGTTTTCAATATATTCCTACTGCTTAATCAAGAAGAGAAAGATGAAATCAACTTAACACTCTACCTCAGAAAATCTCAAAAGAAGATAATATCAAGAAATATTTTGTGAATAAATGGTAATTCTGAATCTATAAGAAACGCTATGTACAGTGGGAGCACAGCTACTATTACACAATCCAGACATGATTTGGTAATAATATTCGAATGGCACCTGGAGAATATTAGAGAGAGTTGATAATTGAAGTGGGAAAAATGTGTGTTGGGTGAATCCACATATATCCCTAGTAATAGGATAGGCTGAGATTGATAAAGATGACACTATTTGAAATAAGGGCTTCTGCTTCATTTTCTCTTAAGATATATACTATTAATATGGAATTTGAAAATAAAGATCAACAAAATATATTATTTTATTAGTATTAGAAACATTTCCTCTGAAGTTCATCTTGAGATCTCAGCTAACACCATAATTTTCTTCTGCAACATCACGTGCCTTTTCTAGCACAAGATCTAACCCAAGAACTTTACCATTGGTATCTTGGCCGTAACATATCTAGGGATGCTGATAATTATGGGGTTTATAGTTACAGATGTTTTTGTCTCAGAATTTTGGAGATGACATCAAATATAAATTACTAATCTACTTTCACAGGTTTGGAGAGGGGGCTTCTCCATTTTTACCATCTGCCTGCTGAGTGTTCTCTATGACATACACCTCAGCTCCAGAAGTTCTTGCTTGGCAACGTTCAACCATATATTCTCACATCAGATCCTGTGGTTCCTTGTTTCCTGTGGGTATTCTGCATGTATGTGACCTGATATGATCTTATATTTATTACTGTATGCTGAATAATTATACAGATGCATTACTTTCTAAGGCATTTATTTTAAATATTTGGGATGTTCCAGGAATTCTTTTTATAGGGTTCATGTCCTCAGGTCTTTCTAAAATTCAATAAATAGAAAAACCTCTAACTAAAAAATAAATGAGGTTATCACTATTAAAATGTGAACATTAATATAAATAAACAATATTTAAATCTCTCAGCCCATAGGTATAAGGACTTAGATTACAAAGATCAATTTTTTGGGAGACACAAACTACCAAAATGCATTGCGTCCTTGGTGATCATTGTACTGGGAAGAAAATATTGGTTTCAGCATTGGACTCTCACCAAGCCATGGATTTATTAAGGGTAGGACACTGATGTTTTCTTCTGTAACCATGACATGGTATCAATCATATGTAAAATGAAAAAAAAATTACAGAAAGAGAAAATGGTTCCCACAGAAAAAGAAGGCATTACATGCATTCTGTAATAGTGCAAAAAGTATCCAAAATGTGGCCTCTGTCTACTGGGACATCTACAGAAAGCATGAACTTGTATACTTTCTGGCAGAAAGAAAAAATGTTCTAACCTTTCAAAGAATTGGGCTTTATTACTTGAAATTATAAAAAGTAGCCATTAATAAAGCAATATTTCTTGCAGGACTGAACATTCAATGTACATTTGCAAGAATATAAAATAGATTCCCACAGCTATTCAATACAGAAATATTGTTAATACATAAAGCTCAGGAATAGCCCAAATGTCCATCATTTGTTTAGTTCCAACTTTGGTCTATCTACACCATTGAAAGGTAAGATTTTTGCATATGTGGGTTGTTTTCCAGGTTGTTTCATTGAGGAATAAATAAGGGGCAGACAGGATATACAGGAGCACTCCCTTTTGGGTAAGAAAGAAATTTACCTAATAACTTATTATTGTTATTGACTCCTACCAGAACAAGAAACAGTAAGAATATATACTAAAAACAATTAAAACAGATGTTCATGAAGGGCAATGGGAAAAGATTAGTGGGGATGGAATAGAGTTGAGTCTTTAACATGGGTTTATATTTGAACCACATAAACAACAACCATGTTGAAAACAGAATTAAATCAATAACAAAAATCAAGCCCAACAGGTAAGAGTCTGACAACCCAATAATGAACCACATTATTCGGTGACTAATATCATTTGTTTTTCTTTTTTTTAAAAGAGAGAGAGAGAGAGAGAGAGAACTTTGAAAAAAATATATATATATAGTTTTCAAGGGACACAACATCTTTATTTTATTTTTATGTGGTTCTGAGGATGGAATCCAGTGACCCACGCTTGCCAGATGAGCATGATACCACTTGAGCCAGATCCCCAGCCCCTAATTAGTTTCCTAAGCTTTCATGATTTCCAGGATCTTTTTCTCCAATGTGAACAATATTTTCCCTAATTTTTTTACCACATGCTTGTTGCAATGTAATATTTACTGATCAGTAATTAGCCATAAAGGATCCCAGGATTCATATGCAATGTTTAGTGTCAGTGCAGCAAGGGACAACATGAGTTTTATGCTTTCGCCAATAGACTGGAGTTTACAATGGAAGAGGCTACTTCTTATCTTGAGTGAGCAGCCTGGTGAATACACAGATACGACTATTAATATGCACTGAAGAATTCTTTGAACGTTTATTGCCAGGAACACATAGAGGACTTGACAGTTACTTCCAGGTCCAGATTTCAGAAGCTTGGCTATACACACTTGTGGCAAAATGACCAGTCCTAGACCCTGTGTGAATATGTATTGTAATATTGTGGTAGTTTATCACAAGCCTAGGCAGAAAAAGGTTGGGTCTTGAAGGTTATTCAGTCATGTGGGTAGAGCTATGGAATGGGATTATTGTCCTTTATTAAAAGAGAACTGCAAAGAAACTTCTCAATTTATCCTGTGAGGACACACATGGTTCACTTCCTTACTCTCATCAAGCTGCTATAATAATTTATGGTAGACTGGGTGGTTTATAAGCCACAGACACTCATTTTTCATATTGTATAAGATCAAGGCACAAGGCTATTCAATGCTTGTTGAGAAAATTTATAATGGGTAGAAGCTTCTGGCTGTGTCATAATGTGGTGGAAGAAGCCAGCTAGCCTGTAGCACCTGTTCATTAGAGCATTACTTCCACTGATGAAGTCTTCAGCCTCAGAAACTCAACACCTCTCCAAAGACTCACCTTCTAATACCATCACCTTAATGGAGAGAAGTTCAACCAAGATACTCAAAGGGACACAAACCTTCATATTACAGCTTTCTATGAAAAAGCAGGATCTCAATAGTCAATAAATCTGTTGGAAAGTTGATCTTAGAAATCTGAGCTTTCAGAAGTCCACAAATAAAATTTGTTTTTGCTTGTAAAGTATGTAGTTTCTAGAACTCCCTTAGAGCAGTCCAATCCGACTAAAGAATATTTCAAATGATAATATTGTCTTTTCAATTGTTCCTCCATTATGAACACTTCTCTGATTTTTACACAAATTATCAACTCTCTGGGCATCTCTCTCTGTATGTACCTATGTACATGCACATACAACAGAAAGGAGTTTGGGGCTTTCTGCCAAGCCCAATCCTCATATTCTGCATTTCTACATGTCAAATTTGGGAACCACCCACTTGGCCCCATTAATGCAAGGCAGGCCCAGGCCTCCTGTGATGTTACTCTCTGAGCTACCTCTTTATGGTATGAGTGAAGACTGCGTCTACCCTGTACTCTGGACTCTGCTCTCTCCTCCTCAGTCCTTGCCTATACCCTGGTTAGAGCCAGGCCTTCCATTGCATCTGTACCTCCTTTTACTGCTCTATAACCTGATCATTATGTGCCAATGCTTTACCATGCTCATTTGTGCATTTCTTCCCCTCTGTTCCCACAGCTACAATGAAGCTGCCATTTGCTAGCTGTGTGACCTAAATCAAATTAACTCGACACAGCTGAAAATCTTTGTTCTGCAACATGAGTGTAAACATGGCTTCTGCTCATGGAATTCTTATTGCCAGTGAAAAGGGCAGGGATAAAAGTCTCAAAAACAATAGTTCAGTACATGGTCATCATGGGCTCCTGATGTCATTAAATGTTACCACTACTAGCTGTCAATCTCATTTCACAACTTGGGAACATGAATCCCTGAAAAGTAAAAAAAATAATAATTATAATTAAGTTCACCTGGCCAGTGGGACCAGGTCTGCTCTGACTCTAGATTCTCTGTCCCAACCAGAGCTCAGGGCCAGGATGAATACAAAGGTGCCACATGAATAGAGGACTAATGTAAACCTGGTGAAGGCAGTTTCATGAATGGACAAAAGGGAAAGAATTGTGGGAAGGAACCATATCCTATATCTGACACCTGGAGATTTTTTTGGGGGGGAGAGTATGTGTGTAGTACAAGGGATTGAATCCATATCCTTATAACAGCAAAACAAGCACTCTACTGACTAAGCTATATTCGCAGCCCTGATCTCTAGTTGGTTAACAATGACAATGGAGCAGCCTGTCATTCAGACTTTGATTTTGTGCCCACTTGGCTCAGGTTGGAGGCAGTGCCAGAAGCCTTGACCAATCAGTCTCTTAGGTGAGAACTGTCCAATCCTCAGGCAGCCGGTGATGAGGGGAAGGGCTTCCACAATCTTCTGTTCCTTGGTGTCTGGAGGTCGCCATTTTTTCAATCTTTTTGTAGGCTTCTTCTGTCCTGGATCTGGAGCCCAGGTGTCTGTTCTATGCAGAATCTGAAAACAAACCACAGGGAGAACGATGAGGACCCTGAAAGCCAGGAAATGGTAAGTGTGCCTTGCTACCTTGAGACTGGGTAGGAAGGTGGCTTAAAGCTGACAGGAGTGGCAATGGTGGAAACTGGGAGTTGTGGTGAGTGACTCCTCATGGTCCTCTCCAGAGTCTTGTGACCACAGGGTCACTCTGTGGAAGCTTAGCCTTCACCTACCTCTGACTAGTCTAGTGAGGCTTAGATTGGCAGTTGAAAACCTTGGCATTTTGTACCATCATTGTATGGTGTTTTCAGCTACTTTCTGAAGCCCTATGTGAGCATCCATGTGCCATGAGTCCAGCATGTCCCAGATTGTGTGGAGAAGACTGGAATAATTATCAGGAGAGAACCCCAAATCCATTTGTTGTACTCCTGAATGAGAGAGGCTGCTGATTTAGGGCTTGTTATTCACGAGGGTTTGTTTGTTTATTTATTTAATTTATTTTTGTGTGTGTAAGTGAGTGTGTGTTTTTGTGTGTGTGTGTGTGTGTGTGTGTGTGTGTGTGTGTGTGTGTGTGTTGATTTCTTTTTGATACCAGAAATTCAACCCGGAGGCATTTATCCACTGATTCCCATCCCCACCCATTTTTTATATTTTTATTTAGAGACAGGGTCCTTTTGAGTTTCTTAGGGTCTCATTAATTTGATGATGCTGGCTTTTAACTCATTCTCTTCATGAGTCCTGAGATTTTTAAATGTAGTGGAAGCAGTATCTCAAATCCAGAACAAAATTCTGAAATGCAGAACTTCAGCTGAGCTCTCCATAGGACTCAGAATAAACCCCTAGTTTTCTAGCTCTCTGTTCACATACCCAAATCTAGGATTCTCTGTTCACAGCGAATAAGTATAAAATAGAATAGATATTATAATGACCATGTAATCAGGATAATGGGCCTCACTCAACAACACCTGGAGTCTAACTGGAAGATATATTAATTGGCACCATCAAGGCCTATTTCAAATGTAAAAGACCTTGAAACCCACTTGTGGGAACACCTTCAACAAATTCCTTTTTGAAGAAAAACGGATGGGTCACTGAAAGGATGAAAGTGAAACCATATGGTAGTCAGGATGCCTTTTCCAAAGCCTATTCTAAATGCATTTTGCTCCATGTTCTGCCCAAAACCATCAGGAAACTTCTAAGTTGTCACACTAAAATGAGTTTGTTTTTCTGGTATCATTCCTCATACCAAATGATGGGAGTTCTATGTCTTCTTCCTTAAACAGATTTTTGTCTTCAAAATTTATGAGACAAGCACACAGATGCAATCAGCAAACTGAGAAACTTTGGTTCATCTCAAAACTCCATTTTCACCATTATCAATCATTATTTTCTCATGTTTTATTTCAGATGTATGCATGGTTTATAATGTTTTTCTTCAAGAACTGGAGGGAATTTTTTAAAAGATTTTAATTTATCATTCTGAGATTTTCACATGAGAAGAAAGCAAAATAAAATTAGGTGATATTGAAAAGAATGAATATCTCCTAAGTAAGGTTTATGTGTCCCAAATAAAGATTTTTTAAAACTGTAATGGGTCTTCAATTGAGGGTTTATTTATTTATTTGTTAACTTGATAAGACTGCGGATTTGAATAACCAATTACTTTACCAAAGCAATCTTCAAAGAATCCATATTTGTGTCCACTTTTAGTATTGTTAAGAGCAACAGAAAAGACTACCTAAATTCAACCATGGGAAAAATAACATTGGACATGAAGGCATAAAACCGATCAATCTAAAGTTAAAATTTTGGACTGTTGGTACAATTCAATGGTAAAGCACGTGTGCATAGTGTGCACAGTACTTGGTTACAACCTTAGCAACACACACAAAAAATGCAGATGTTAAGGGGGGAAATGATATTAAAAATAAAGCAAAATGTTAAAATTATGTATCATTCTTCTACCTATATACACACTTAATAAAAAGCTACTCATGTTATAAGTTTCTCTTTTTAAAGTCACAAATCAGTAGACGGATTAAGATACATTGGACAATCTAGAAAATATCTACCTTCATTCAGCAGGAAATGCTGGAGTACACTAAGCGTTAGCTCTGTCTTGAGCAAAGTACCTCATTTGGCACCAAATCCCTAATAGCCAGAATTACCCTCAATAAAGAGGGCCTGCACATACCAGTGACCCTGAGTACTCTTCTCTAGGTGACACTACCATAATGCCTTTGATCAGACAAATACAGACCTCTGTCATGCCAAAAGGAACTCCACACACTACTGCTGTGATTGTCCCTCCAGGGCCAGAGGCTGGGTTGATCTACACACCCTACAAATACCTTACACATTGGCATCAGTCACTTCAGTCCTTGAGTACCCTTTGAACCCAATGGTGTATGAGGTGCAGTGTCTACAAAAGTTTGAAGGCACAATATGTGTATCCATCCTTTCCAAAGAATTGTGACTGAAGGTGGAGCTGACACTGTCAACTAACCTATGAACTTCTATCTCTGAACTCTTTGCCCAAAAATGACCTGACCAGCCTGCCTGCTGATCACTTAAGTGATCATTGCCTTTGCTTTCCTGTGCTCAGTGCAGCAAGATGAGGGACTTGTTTGTTCATTTGTCTTACCATCTAGACAAACAAAATAAAAGAAAACATTGTCTTCCAGCTCAGCTTTTTGTCCACCAACTCCACCCCTGTGTAGATGAAAGTGGTTATAGAACCTGTACTGAATAATAGTAAGGTATTAGGGACCAAATAATTCAAAGCACTGATGATCTTTCAATGTCTACCCCAAGAGACTGGTAAGAAGGCCTCCATGGGAGACATATGGCCCTTGACTACACAGTGACAGAGGCAGTAACAGTGAAAGATTTCTAGGAAACTTTTCTTCTCATAGCAAAGGCACATTCTCTCTGGATTAACTGTGTGCTGATGCAACATTCATGAACTCGGTCAGGCAAGTCATTGGTGAAGTGATTTGAAAAGTATTCAAATTTCATGTACTGTTCAGTCACTACAGTGCCCTCCAAGGGCAGAAGGTGCATTTTTAAAAATACATTTCCTCTCATATCTGAAGTATACGAAGATTATGCCATGAGAGAAAAACTTAAGAAGATGTTTTTAAAATAATGCAAAGAACAAAAGTCCAAAAAATGATTTTTGAAAATTTCAGAGTTATTTAAGAGCTAAAATTTAAGAGTTATTGGGATAGAAGAAGGCATAGAGGACCAAATCACAAGAATATACGATCTATTCAATGAAATAATACCAGAAATCTTTCCAAACACGAGGAATAAATTGGAAATCCAAATTCAAGAAGCCTACAGAATGCCAAATGTACAAAATCACAACAGATCCATATAAAGGCACAGTACAATGAAAATCCCAACATACAGAATAAGGAGAGAATTTTAAAAGCCACGAGAAAAAGGAATAAGATTACATATAGGGGAAAACCAATTGGGATAATTGCAGATTTTTTAACCCAGACCCTGAAAGCTAGAAGATCCTGGAATAACATATATCAAGCTCTGTAAGATAATTGGTGCCAATCAAGAATCTTGTATCCACCAAAATTAAGCTTTAGATTTGAAAATGAAATAGAAACCTTCCATGATAAACAAAAGTTGAAAGTATTTATAACTAGACAACTGGTGCTACAAAACATCCTTGGCAAAATATTTCATGAACTGGAAAAGAAAAACAGCAATGAAAATCAACAGAGGGAGGTATGCAGTAAAGGAAAAAACTAATCAAAGAGGAAAATCAAGTCAAGTTAAATAACAAAAATAAGCAAATATGGCTGGAAATACAAACCATGTCTCAATAGTAACCCTAAATGTTAATGGATTATACTGAATAACAACAACAACAAAAAAAAGTTATGGGTTGCAGATTTGTTAAAATAAAAGACCCAACAATATGCTGCCTAAAGGTAACTCATCTGATATGAAAAGATA
Source organism: Callospermophilus lateralis (assembly GCF_048772815.1). NCBI lineage: Eukaryota > Metazoa > Chordata > Mammalia > Rodentia > Sciuridae > Callospermophilus > Callospermophilus lateralis. The sequence continues at coordinate 230,610 of NW_027511721.1, read as the reverse complement.
TATACAGACTGAAAGTAATAGGTTTGGAAAAACCATACCACTCACATGGACTGTGTAAGGAAGCAGGGGTTTCAATACTCACATCAAATAAAGTAGACTTCAAGCAAAGTTAATCAAAATGCATAAAGATTGACATTACATACTGCTCAAGGAATCCTACACCAATATTCCATAGCAATCATAAATATATATGCCCCAAAACTTGGTGCAGCTATAATCATCAAACAAACTCTTTTCAAGTTCAACAGTCAAATTGACCACAACACAATAATCTTGGTTAACTTTAACAGACCTCTTTCATCACTGGATAGATCTTCCAAACATAATTTGAATAAAGAAACTATAGAACTCAATCACACAATCAATAACTTAGACTTATCTGACATATACAGAATATTTCAACCTGCCCCAAGTGCATACACTTTCCTCTAGCAGCACATGGATCCTGCTCTAAAGTAGACCATACAATGTGCCACAAAGCAACTCTTAGCAAATACAAAATGTTAGGGATACTAGCATGCATTTTATTGGATCATAAAGGCATGAAATTGGAAATCAACATCAAAATAAAAAACAAAATTTTCTTCATCACTTGGAGCCTAAACAATATGCTACTTCCAGAAGAAATCAAGGAGGAGATTAAAAATTCTTAGAAGTAAATGAGAACATAGACACAACATATCAAAATCTCTGAGACACTATGAAAGCAATACTAAAAGGAAAATTTATTGCATGGACTTTATTTCTTAAAAAAAAAAAGTCAAAAAATATATGACCTCACCCTACATCTCAAAGCCCTAGGAAAAGAAGAACAAATCAGTTGCAAAAGCAAAAGAAGACAAGAAATAATTAAAATTAGAGCTGGAATCAATGAAATCAAAATTAAAGGAACAATTGAAAAATTGACAAAACAAAATTTGGTTCTTTGAAAAAATAAATAAAATTGATAGACCCTTAGCCACGCTAATGAAGAGAAGAGAGAGCTCAAATTACCAACATAAGTGATGAAAAAGGTAATATCACAACTGACACTACAGAAATACAGAGGAATATTAGAAATTATTTTGAAATCTTAAACTCCAATAAAATCGAAGGCATTGAAGGCATTAACAGATTTCTTAAGTCATATGATCTGCCCAGATTGAGTCAGGAAGATATAAACAATTTAAACAGAATTATTTAAACAGACCAATATCAAGTGAGAAAATAAAAGACGCCATCAGAGGCTTACCAACCACGAAAAGCCCAGGACCGGATGTTTACACAGGTGAGTTCTACAAGTCCTTTAAAGAAGAACTAATACCAACACTCTTCAATGTATTTCAGGATATAGTAAAATAGGCAGTCATTCCAAACTCATTTTATGACGCCAATATCACCCTGATCCCCAAACCAGGCAAAGACACTTCAAAAAAGAAAACTTTAGACCAATATGTCTAATGAACATAGATGCAGATTTCTCAATAAAATTCTGGCAAATCTAATGCAAAAACATATCAAAAACTTTGTGCACCATGATCATGTGGGATTCATCCTAGGGATGCAAGTTTGGTTCAACATACAGAAATCAAAAAAATATAACCCACCACATCAATAGACTTAAAGGTAAAAATCATATGGTCACCGCAATAGACGCAGAAAAAGCATTTGACAAAATGCAACATCCAGTTAAGTTCAAAACACTAGAAAAACTAGGGATAACAGGAACATATCTCAACGTTTTAAAGGCTATCTATGCTAAACCTCAGGCCAACATCATTCTAAACAGACAAAAATTGAATGCATTCCCTCTAAAATCTGGAACAAGACATGAATGCCCTCTCTCACCATTTCTATTCAACATAGTTCTTGAAACATTGGCCAGAGCAATTAGACAGATGAAAGAAATTAAAGGAATACACATAGAAAAAGAAGAACTTAAATTAGCACTATTTGCTGACAATATGATTCTATACCTAGAAGACCCCCAAACCTCCACCAGAAAATTTCTAGATCTAGTAATTGAATTCATCAAATAGCAGTATATAAAATCAAAACCCATAAATCAAAGGCATTTCTGTATATCAGTGACAAATCCTCTGAGAAGGAAATGAGGAAAACTACCCCATTCACAAAAACCTAAAAAATAAGATAATTGGGAATCAACTTAACAAAAGAGGTGAAAGGTCTGTATAATAAAAACTACAGAAGCCTAAAGAGAGAAATCAAAGAAGACCTTAGAAGATGGAAAGATCAACCTTGTTCTTGGTTAGGCAGAATTAATATTATCAAAATGACTATACTACCCAAAGCACTATACATGTTTAATGCATTTTTCATCAAAATTCCAATGGCATTCCTCATAGAAATAGAAAAAGCAATCATGAAATTCATATGGAAAAATAAGAGACTCAGAATAGCTAAAGTAATCCTTAGCAGGATAAGTGAAGCAGGTGGCATCACTATACCAGACCTTAAACTATACTACAGAGCAATAGTATCAAAAACAGCATGCTATTCACACCAAATCAGACTTGTAGACCAATGATAGAGAATAGAGGACACAGAGAGTAACCCCCCAAATTACAATTATCTTATATTTAAAAAGGTGCCAAAAACATGCACTGGAGAAAAGAGAGCATCTTCAAAAATGGTACTAGGAAAACTGGAAACACATATGCAAAAATGTGAAATTAAATCCTTATCTTTTACCTGCACAAGACTAAACTCAAAATGGATCAAGAACCTAGGAATGAAACCTGAAACTCTGTGCCTAATAGAATAAAAAGGTAGGCCCTAATCTTCATCATGTGGGATTAGGCCCAATTTCCTTAATAAGACTCCTATAGCACAAAAATTAAAAGCAAGAATCAATATATAGGATAGAATCAAACCAAAAAGTTTCTTGAAGCAAAAGAAACAATCTGTGAGGTGAACAGAGAGCTTACATCCTGGGACCAAATTTTTACCCCTCACACATCAGATGGAGCACTAATCTCTAGGATATATAAAGAACTCAAAAACCTAAGTACAAAAAACAAAACAACAACAACAAATAAACCTCAAAAAACTCAATCAACACATGGGCCAAGGAATTGAAAAAACACTTCTCAGAAGAGGATATACAATCAATTAACAAATATATTTTAAAAATGCTCATCATCTATAGCAATTAGAGAAATGCAAATCAAAACTACTTTAAGTTTGGGCTGGGGATGTGGCTCAAGCAGTAGCACGCTCGCCTGGTATGCGTGCGGCCTGGATTCGATCCTCAGACCACAAACAAAAAAAGATGTTGTGTCCACTCCTATATGTAATGAATTCTTACTAAGTTTCAAACAAAAACCAGGTAGTCTGACAACTTCTGAATATCAAAGAAAACTATCCATTTCTAGAACTTCAATTGCCAGGCTCCTCTGTGTTTGCAAAGTATCTTTACAGCTAATCTGTCATTACTCACATTACTGATAATAGTTGAGAGATGCTATAAGACTCACTTGGCTTGAAATACCTTGGCCAATAACCTGGGGTTCCTCCTGCTCTATTTGGTATAAATCGCCTAGTTATAGCCTCTATCAAAGGGTAATTTAAGTTATCTGGCAGGGGAGAAATGTCTCTCTTTGATGATTTGCAGCTGTTGAAGATTTCTAGTAACTAGCTTGACATAGAAATGTGGGGATGTTTCTCAAGAAATATCAGCTTAGAGTGCTGGGGTTGTGGCTCAGTGGTAGAGCGCTCGCCTAGCATGCAGAAGGCACTGGGTTCCATCTTCAGCACCACATAAGTGTAAAATGAAGATATTGTGTTCACCTAAAACTAAGAAATAAAGATTTTTTTTTAAAAAAGGAATATCAGCTTAGGGTTTAATTCTGCTAATTCTGGGTATTCTTAGATGACCCCTAAAGCTCAAGTGTTGAAGTGTTGGTCTCCAATGCAGCCGTGTTCAAAGATGGGGGTCTTTGAGAACTGATTAAATCACAAGGACTCTGACTTCAACAATGCATTCATTCATTTATGCTTCAGAGTTTACTGGGTTTTGAATGAGAGGCTTTGTTATAAAAGCAAATTCTCCTTTGCTTCCTAGGCACCACGAGGTCAATAGCTTTGGTCTACCACATGTCCGTCAGTGATGTTCTGCCTCACTATAGGCCTAAAAGCAACAGAATCAGCTAATCATGGAAAGAAACCTCTGAAACTATAACGCAAATATAAATCTTTTCTCTTTTCTAGTTGTATATCTTAAGTATTTTGTCAGTGACACAAAGCTGATCAACAAACTGAATTCCAATCTTTTCCTTGGACACATTACCACAAATCAGTTTGGATAATCACTTTGGCAGACACTGAGACTGACTGGGGCAGGATAGGTGTTCAATAAAATTTATTGCATATTCAGTTGAATGAATGGAAGATTTACTGCATCAATTCCAGCTGTGATTTGCATAGAACAGGGACCAAGTCTAGTTATACAAAGCAAATATAGAAATTCCTGGAAGGGTATCAGGAGTTCATAGAATTAAGGCAGTTATCTGGCTTGTGGCAGATTGCAGAATCAAGGCAGTTCCAGGGAGCTGGCACAAATCCACAGGTTCATGAAGAATCTGTCCCTAGAATTGCCATTAGCCTCCAGCATCCCTTCTGATCCAGAATTCAAATTCCTGGGACTTTAATGGTCTAAATTACCTGTTTGAAATAATTAACCCAAAGGAGATAAAAGAAGGGTCTTCAACTCCCAAGATGGGAGGCTGCAATGGAAGATACATACTAAGAATTTTTCCAATAAAGCCTTGATACAATAAGAAAAATTTCAAAAAAGAATATGGTGGTAATAGAAGAGGGGAATTAGATATTGCACTGTGAAGAAAGACAAATGTCATTCACATTGATACTAAAAGAGAGATGGGCTGGGTGGGGTGCGGCGGTTACTGGTAAAGGAGGAAATATATGGGTGTAGTTTCAGAAGAAGGAGAAAGTGACCATCACAGTCCTCATGTAGCTGGCCAGACAGCTACAAGAACCTGGACAATGGGGTACAGAAAATAAGTATTTCATGGAGTTCCCAGGCTAACATAGGAGCTGAACAAATATTTGTTCATTGAATTCACAACAAAGTGGAAACCTAAAACATGCTATTTAGATACAAGGAACTGAGTTTCCTTCTGTTAGCTCAGAGGGGAATGTGTCCCCATAGACAGTGACTCATCTTTAGAACCAGTTGAGACTTCCCATTTACTCTTAGGCCCTTATCAAAGATACTGGGTTATCTTTTGCCTTCTGTGTCAGAAGTATGGGGTCTCCATGAAGTTAGTCTTGGGCTTTCCCAGACTTCAACTACACTGGAATGACTGCTTTCGTGCTCCCAAGAGACATGCTTCTCTTTCTGGGTTTTCAGATAAAGAATCAGCCCTTACCCAGGTGAATGAGAAGTAATACTCCATTTATACATGTTGTGTCAAAATGCATTCTACTGTCATGTAGAATAGAACAATTAAAAAAAAAGAATCATCCCTTAATTCCTGGCAATTATTTATCTCTTTTTCTATAAGAATCTCTTTTCTAGCCAATCGCAGTGGTGCACAGCCAGTAATCCCAGTGGCTCGGGAGTCTGAGACAGGAGGATAGTGAGTTCAAAGCCAGCCTCAGCAATGGCGAGGTGCTAAGCAACTCGTGAGACCCAGTGTCTAAAGAAAATACAAAAAAGGGCTGGGAATGTGACTCTGTGGTCAAGTGAACTGAGTTCAATACACAGACCCCCTCAAAAAAAGAATCTTCTCTGCTGCACGCTGCCCAGTCATCTGGCCCAGCTGACGGTGAAATGTGGACCCTCTGACAGAAGAGTCACCTGGCCCTCGAATGCACCATGTCTGGTTCCTCCAGCGTTGACACTATGAAGAAGGTGGTTCAGCAGCTCTGGCTGGAGGCCGGACTCAACCACATGAAGGTTTCCCAGGCAGTTGCAGACTTGAAAAAATTTGTCTGCAGAATGCTCACCATGATCCCCTACTGACTGGAGTATCTTCATGTACAAGTTCCTTCAGACCCCAGAAAGTCTATTCCTTCTTGTAATCATCTTTCTAAGGTTTCCCAAACCCACTGATCAAGAACCAGTGAATATTCAAGAGAGCTTAATTTGAAGCCTGTACAAAAAATTTCCCTGTAACACATGTACCAAAATACAATCTTCTACTTTTGTCAATCCTTAACATCCACCTCTCTGAATTTTAATGAATTTCTATTTCACAAGGGTAATTATTTTATATACACTGGCAGCAACATGCAATAAAATATTTATTTATTTTTTAGTACCGGGGATTGAACCCAAGAGCATTCAACCACTGAGCCACATCCCCAGACCTATTTTGTGTTTTTATTTAGAGACAGGATCTCACTGAGTTGTTTAGTGCCTTGCTTTTTCTGAGGCTGGCTTTGAACTCTCGATTCTCCTGTCTCAGTCTCCCCGGCTGCTATGATTACAGGCACGTGCCACTGCACCTGGCTCAAAATACTTGGTATTAAAAAAAAAAAAAAAAAACTTTCTTCTTCCTCTTGCAGAGAAGCCACATAACCCAGATATTGAATCCTGGTGTACTATAAATCTGAATTTCAATCTTAGGTCTTTCCCATATTTGCTGGTTGTCTCATCTTGTTGAATATGACCAGAGCCAGTTCATTACTCTGCGAAACTCCTGTCCTACAGGAATTTTGAGTGAAAATATACTTAAAGTTCCAGACACATAAAATACTGGATTTCTCATGATACCCAGCCATTAGGTAGTGTCCAAAAGATGGACCTATTAAAAATAATGCTCAAGGGCTGGGGATGTACCTCAGTGATAAATTGGTTGCTTGCATGAGGCCCTGGGTTCAATTCCCAGCATTTAAAACAAAAGAAAAGTTCAAGATACCACCTACCCTCACCCAAAAAGAATATGTTAGACAGGTGTGGTGTCACCTGTGATCTCAGTGGCTTTGGAGGATGAGGCAGGAGAACTGTGGGTTCAAAGCCAGCCTTAGCAACTTAGTGAGGCCTTAAGAAACTCAGTGAGACTCTATCTCTAAATAAAATACACAAACATGCTGGGGATGTTGCTCAGTGGCTAAGCACCCCTGGGTTCAATTCCCAGTACCAAAATAAAAAAAAAGAATATGTTAGCTGGAACATGAGACTGATCAAATTATGTGCATGCAAGAATATGGTATAATGAATCCCAGTATTATGTAAAATTTTACTAATAAAAATAAATAAATAATTCCAATTTTTTACTTGGGGGAAAAAAAGCAATGTATTATCTTATCAACAACCCCAGAGTAAATCTGTAAATCTGATGGCTGGCATCATAAATGTATCTGGTGGGTACAAATAATCATTTTCTAGAAACCCATTATTTTGTCATACAGCAACATTTCATTAGGTACTATCAGAGCTTGAATAAAATTTCCCAGTAAAATCTCTCCATTCTGGTCCAATGGTGTCATTCAGTGATGGAGCAATTGCCTATCTCATGTGAGGCTCTGGGTTTGATCCACAGCACAGGGATCTCCCAAATCCTTTAAAGAAACAAGTGGTTCGGTACACAAAGATGTTTGTTAGATAGAAGGAAGGTCACCATAGTGTAAACGTAACGTGTAAAGCTTGAAATTACAACAGAGAATTAAATAAATTATAATATAAATTATAATAATTTGTTATAGATTTTTATGTAGCCGTCGTTAAGAGATTCTGCAGAAATGTATTTACTCACAAGTGGTTTTCTGAGGTAGTAGCATGCAGTGAGAGTGGTCTGTCAGAGATTCCACCACGGGTATGGTCGGGCCAAAAGCACAGAAGGCAATGGTGCAGCCCATCTCCCTCTCCTTCAGATGCTTGCAAAATAGATGCCAATTTCAGGGGTGGTTCTATGAGCAAATGAATATAATGATTAGAGCTGTATCATTGGTTTTGATGAGTACATGAGCATTGTATCAGATGATGAGAACAGATTTATTTTAAAACAGTCAAGAAAACAACTGGGTTGGATCATACTAAAAGAAGATAATATTGGGCTGGGTACAGTGGCGCCTGCCTGTAATCCCTGCAGCTTGGGAGGCTAAGACAGGAGGATCTCAGATTCAAAGCCAGCCTCAGTAAAATCAAGGTGCTAAGCAACTCAGTGAGACCCTGTCTCTAAAATAAAATACCAAATAGGTCTGGGGATATGGGCTCAGTGGTCAAGTGTCATGAGTTCAATCCCCAGTACGCCCCAACCCAGAAAAAGAGATAATATTATTCTGTCACAAAGGGCCTCCAACTAGAAATGATAACTGAAAGGCTGGGACTGTAGCTCAGTGGTAGAGCACCCGAATCACACATGTGAGGCACTGGGTTTGATCCTCAGTACCACATAAAAATAAATAGACATTGTTTCCAACTACAACTAAATATATATATATATATATATATATATATATATATATATATATATATATATATATATATACACACACACACATATATATTGAGGGGAAACATTTTTTTCATATTGTTTTTGTTACCTTTTTGATATTATCAGATGACAATGCTGTGGGGTTGATTTTATTTTAAAAAGTTCTGGGCCAGGACAGTGGCACATGCCTAAATTCAGGAGGCTGAGACAAGACTATCACAAGTTGAAGGCTAGCCTTAGCAACCTAATAAAAAGTAAAAAGAAATGATCATTGCATCCTTTTTGCCTTTATTTTAGCCTCTTCAAGGACCCCATTTTTAGGTACAGGGGATTGAAATAGGGGCTTTCACATGCTAGGCAAGTGCTCTACTAACGAGCACCATACCCAGCCAATCCCCCTTGTTTTTAGACAGGGTCCACCTGAGTTGCCCAAGCTGGCATCAAATTTGCCATCTTCCTGCCTCAGCCTTTTGAGTAGTGGGGATGAGGAGACATGTCCTCCAATGATTGGCTGAGACTAGATTTTTCAAAAAACTTTTTCTCAAGGATATCTCTTAAGAAGATACAGGAACAAAACTGTGTCCAGAAAAACAATTTAAAATGTATACTGAAGGCATGTCTCCCACATGAGCTTTTGGAGGACACACAATATCAAACCATGATACACTGGGTAGAGGATTATAGGCTGGTGGGTTTTCCTTTCAACACTTCAAAATTTCACTCAACTCTCTTTCTGTAGCACATTTTAGGAGAAGTCCACTAAGATTCTTATCTTGGCTCCTCTATGAGTAAGATGATTTCTTTAAATACCATCTATTTGGCATTGATTTTCAGCAATTTGAAAGATGGTAGGTGTAGATTTTGGGTATTTGCCTTGTTTGATGTTCTCAGAACTCCCTGTATCTATTACTTCATAAAAGTTTTCTGTCATTATTACTCGAAGTCTTTCCTCAACTCTGTTCTATTTTGCTTCTCCTCCTCCTATTCCAACTGCACATGTGTTTATCTTTTGCAATTGCCCCGTTGTTCTTAAATTTTCTGTTTCAATTTTTCTTTTCTCTTTTCAATTTTGCCTGAGAAATTTCTTCTGACCTATCTGCAAGTTCACTAATATTCTCCCCAGTCATGTCCAGGGTACTACTGAGCCCATCAAAGGCGTTAAGCATTCATCTTACTCATTTTATCTCCAGTCTTTCCTCTGTTTTTTCTTGTTTACCATTTAGATCATCAGCTTACATTATCTATCTTTTCTTTAATATTCTTGTTCAGCTATAACCCTCTATAACCCTTAGGATCTCAATCATAGTTGTTTCAAATCCATGTCTGATAATTCCCACAGCCTCATCATTTGAGGGTCTCATTCGAATGCTTGCTTTATGTCCTTAGACTTTCTTTCTTCTTGCTTTTTAGTATGTATACCTTATAATTATTTTTGATTGAAAGCTAGACAGTGTACTGAACAATAGGAACTGAGGTAAATAGGCCATTTTTTTGGTGAGATTTTGTGCTCATCTGTCTAGAAGTTCGGTCATGTTTAGTGTTTTCTGTTGCCAAAGAGGCCAGAAACATTCAGATTACTGTAATGTGCTTATTTTCATTTCTTGCCCAGAAAGAATTTGTGTCTTCAACTCTTTCATCTCTAATTCTCTAAAGTTGTGCGGAGGCTTTTTGGTATAGTGGCACAGAAGAGAGGAAGGAAGGATTCTGTGGTCTATGATTAGATCATGGTGTTGAGTGAGCCTGTATTGCTGGGGTGTGACTTTCACTGGTATTTCCTACTTTTCCACCACCACTTGCACCTTGCAGAAGATAAGAGCCTGGAGTAGGAGAAACGCCTTCCCCCTTGAGGGACAAGGCTCTGGTGAAATCCTTGTACTTGGAGAGAAGGTTTCTGTTCTGGAGAATGGTTGCTCTTTTCACAATGGTTACCACCATGTCCAGGATCACTATTCTCAAGGGACCTAAATGTGGTCTGCCCTCTGGGATTCACCAATCAGGGCTCCTTTCCATTATTGGCAGCACCCATCTCAGGCACTGATCCCATGCTCCAACTTCACTCCCTTTCTACTCAGCCCCCTGACTGCAACTCCTCCTGGAGTCACTTGCTTGGTGGTTGGTGGCAAGGACTCTGGAGCCAGACCTCATAAGTCCAAATCACAGCTCTACAACTGTCCAGCAGGGAGACCTTGGGTAGCACTTAGCACCTGGTCACTCAATTTCCCTATCTGTAAAACAAGGAATTGTGGGTTAATTCATGTAAACCACATAGAACAGTGGTTGTACCACAAAGTGCCCTGTGTGCTGAAGACAGACCACGATATATGCTGATGTGGAAGGGGAAAAGGTACACTCATACACTGCTGGTGGGACTGCAAATTGGTGCAACCCAATCTGGAAAGCAGTATGGAGATTCCTTAGAAAACTTGGAATAGAACCACCATTTGACCCAGCTATCCCTCTCTTAGGTCTATACCTAAATGACTTAAAATCAGCATATTACAGGAACACAGTCACATCAATGTTTATAGCAGCTCAATTCACAATTGCTAAACTGTGGAAACAGCCTGGATGCCCGTCAATAGATGAATGGATAGAGAAACTGTGGTATATATACCTAATGGAATATTACTCAGCATTAAAAGAGAATAAAATTACGACATGTAATGAATGGAGTTAGAGAATATCATGCTAAATCAAGTAAGCCAATCCCAAAAATTCAAAGGCTGAATGTTCTCTCTGATAAGGAAAAATGGAGGAACTTTGATGGGGTAAAGGGGAGGCAGAGGTGAGGAGGGGGCATGGGGGTATGAAAGATGGTGGAATGAGATGGACATCATTACCCTAGGTACATGTATGAATGCACATATGGTGTGAACGCTACATCAGGTACAACCATAGAAATGTAAATTTGTGCTGCAGTTGTGTACAATGAATTAAAATGCATGGTGCTGTCATATATATCTAATTAAAAATACAAAACAAAAAGAGAAACCCTAAGGCTAGCATGGTCTGCTCCAAAGCTCAATAGACCTGGTAGTTATGATTCTAGTACCACTCCTAACCTTTTTCCATGACCCAATGCATGTCATCCCTTCTTCTTGTGCTACAACAGAAATTGACATAAAATTTGGTGGTAGACTGTGACCCAAACATCACTTCATTCTCAGTAGAAACACAACTGACCAAGAGATATCTGAAAAAAAAAAAATTCAACATTACTAATCACTAGAGAAATGCAATTAAAATCATAATGGGATACCCTCTCGCACCTATTAGAATGGCTATTATCAAAAAGACAAAAGAACCAGTGGCACATGCCTTAATCTCAGTTACTCAGGAGGCTGAGGCAGGAGGATTATAAATTCAAGGTAAACCTCAGCAACTCAGTGAGACCTGATCTCAAAACAAAAAGTTAAAAGTTCTCCAGATGGCTATCAGGGGTAAAGTCCCCCTGTGTTCAACCCCCATCATAAATAAAAGAAAAAGAAAGACAAAAGATTTTAAGTACTGGTCAGGATGTGGAGAAACTAGAATTCTTGTACTATGTTTGGGGGAATGTAAATTAGTACAGTCATTATGGAAATTAGTATGGGAAGTTTCTTTAAAAATTAAAAATAGAGCTCAGTTGGGAGAGTGCATGCCTTGCATGGACAAGGCCCTGGGTTCAATCCTCAGCACCAAAAAAAAACAAAAAAACAAAAAACTAACCTATGATCCAGCCAATCGGTGCATGAATGGATACAGAAAATGTGGTTTAGAAATATAAGGGGATACTCTTTAGTCTTTAAAAAAAATAAGGAAATTCTGTCATTTATGACAAATGAATGAGGCCAAAGGACGTTTTATTGGGGGAAATAGCCACGCACAGGGCAACAATCACATGATCTCACCTACATGTGGAATCTATAAAAGTTGAACTCATAGAAACAGAGAGCAGAATGGTGACTGCCAGGGTCCCAGGAGTGGCTGGGCTGTGGAGGGGGAAGATGCTGGTCCCAGGAGAACAAATTACACTTAGATGAGAGGGATGAGTTTAAGGGATCTATTGTGCAATATAATGACAACAGTTAATAATAACATACAACAGAATGAGTACAGTTGATAATGTTATCTACACTAAAAATGACTCAAAGAGTAGATTTTAAGGGTCCTCACCACAAATAAGAATATGAAGTAATGTATATGTTAAAAAGCTTGACTCAGACATTCTTCAATGTAACATTTTTCAAATTATGTTATATGCCATAAATATGTACAAATTATTATTATTATTGTTATTATCATCATCATCAGGGATTGAACCTAGGATTGTTTAACCATTGAGTCACATCCCCAGCTCATTTTATTTTTGAGAGAGAATTACATCATAAATCCCAGCATGGAAGTGAGTAAACTGGGAAGATATTTAATTGGTAGAGTTCTACCTCCTTCCCCAAACTGGAGCTCTGTTACAACAAAAAGGAAGAAGTGGAGCTAGGATGAGCAATGAGCACTGTTGACTCCAATTAGCACTGGGCCTGAAACGGGGATAACCATCACCAAACTTCTCCCCACGCCATCTTCACATATTTTATGGCCTCTGTATTAGCCTGCTTTCTGTTGCTCTAACAAAATACCCGAGAACAGATAATTTATAAGGAGGTAAGGTTTATTTAACTCAGTATCCAAGATTTGGCAGCTCCTGCAAGTGATCTCTGGTGAGGGTGTTCACCAGATTGTGTGGTCACAAAACAGGGAGGGACCAATCTGGCTCTTTTTATAACAACTCCCTCTAACAGGAGCAAATGGGGGCCCATGAGAAGTCCATTACTCCCTTGAGAGGGCATCTTGCAGAGTGACTGAGTTACCTCCCACTAGGCCCACCTCTTTCAGGTTCTACCACCTCATCACTGAGGACCAACCCTCCAGCCTTTGAACCTTTGGGACAAACCACATCACATCATCACAAGCTCCAAGAATGCTACCATCATAAGAGCAGGATGTCCCAGTCTACATCATGTGCGTATGTAGGGGTGGGGGAAGGTTGATCTCAGAAGTCACTGGAAGCAGCCAGAGCCCCCATTCCAGAACCTCTGTGATGTCACTTCTGTTGTCATGGCAGTCTGGGTGCCAACCCAGAAGAGTTCGTTGGTGGCTTCAGTCTGTGAGACTTGGTGGTCTAGCCATGGCCTCTTCACAGAGTATCACGCCCCCAAATGAACCTCTGATCGAATCCTCATGGCTGAAACCAAGCCTGATTCCAGCTTTTAATGCAATGCTTCTTATTACAATAAGTGGCATCTTCTTCGCCTTTCCGTGAGTCTCCCATGGAAGGTGTCAGTGTCTTAGACACAGAAGAGAAAATAGACAAGGACAGTACAGAGGCAGGGAGAGAAGTGGAGAGAGAGGGTCAGCAGGGGAAGGAGGATATAGAGTTAGAGGGAACTCAATGTGAAAGCACAGAGGTCTGGAGTGCCTGACGCATTTAGGGAACTATGAGAGACTGGTAATGCTGGTGACATTTTGTGGAGTCTCCATGGTCTGTCTCTAACCTGGATATTTAGATCTGTCCTTAAGGCGAGTGAGTCCTACCTCAGGTGAACTAGGCCTTTTGGGGAGCTCTGGGTTTCCCCAGACTAGGACTGAGTCTGGCTCTGGTTTCAGGTGCCGGTGGTTGGCTCAGAATGGGCAGTGGGAATTTGCCGTGGTTTCGGGCCTATTCTTTATAGTGTCCTTCTGCAGCCTCATTTTCCTCAACGGGTCAGACCCAGGCGTTTTGCACAAAGGTAAGGCCTCAGACCCCTGGAGAAGGAGGTGTTATCCCAAGGGCTGATGCCTATAGGGGTGATTTCAAACATGCTAACCCCCCTCAACCCCACCCCCCGCCCCCGTGGCCTCAGGAGCCCTTCCCTCCATGTCATCATTACTTGGGCCCTGGCACTTCATTTCCCAAGCCACTGAAGTGCGAAAAAACAGAATCCTGGAGGTGTTCCAGCTGCTTTCGAAGGGAGGACTGGGCAGGCTGGCAAGAGAGGCCAGCAGGCTCTTCCAAACCATGCAGTTCACTCCTCCTCCTTCCCATTTTACACACGACTTCAAGCACTGATCACTATTCCAAAAGGGGAGAGCTCTGTATAGAGCTCCTGTGGCTGGACAGCCCTTTTTCTCTGACTGCCACCCATCTGAGTGATCAGCTTGCTCAACAGGGACCGGGATTCCCCTGCCCTCGTCCTCCCCACCCTTCTTGTTGCCCAATGATGCTATGGCGCGGCCCCAAGCAGTAGAGTGGTGGAAGGGCCTCCTGCCACTTCCCAAATCTTTCCCCTGCCAGGCTCCTTAGAAGAGGACCCCAAAATTCAATACATAGCACGAGTGAACAACACGGCCTTTCGCCTGCAGTGGTGCTCCAAGTGTTCTTTCCATCGTCCACCCCGGACCCACCACTGTCCCTTCTGTAATATCTGTGTGGAGGTATGTACTCCTCCTTCCTGTCCACTCACCAACCCATCCCAGGGCACCTGGCCAGGACCAGGAACCTCACATCATATGTGGTCCAGGGGTGGGTATGAGATCATCTTCCCACACTGATACAAGTGGCTCTCAGCCACTCTTGGTCACTTATATATGTTATTGCCTCCAGTTATGCACTTGTCCTGAGACGCTGGCCTTGCTTGCACAGGTGCTGACATGCAAAGGGCACCATCTGTGCTGAGCCTGGTGGAGTCAAGGGGAGGAAAGGCAATGACTGTCCCACTAGCTTGCTGATACTAGATACCCATAACTTTAGGCTGCCTGCTGCCCTGTTCTAGGTATCGTTGCCTGTCCACCTCTGGGTGTCCAATTGAGGGTTTCCTGGGTTCCAAGTGCTCTTCTTTCATGTGCACACCTTGCACGGGTTTCCAAGTACAGAAGGCTGGCTGGGCAAGAAATTCTTCTCATCCTTACCCAGTATCTGAAAAAATACAGCTTCAGAGCTTTTCTGTATCCTGCTCAATGTGACACCAGGCAGGTCTTGTCTCTAAAGACCTCACTAATGACAAATGACCTGATGAGCCATGGCGTCCTAACTGTGCTCTATCGATGGACGTGCTGGTTTCACCCTGGAGATGGGAGCTCACGTGCAGGGCCAAGAGCAGGAGGTCTAGGGGCTGGGTTGAGGGGGCGCCTCAAGATTTGGGGGTATTGGGCTAAGCCAAATAGACCCTCAAGGTCTGCCTTCTCTCCCCTAGGACTTTGACCACCACTGCTTGTGGGTAAACAATTGTGTAGGTCAAAGAAATTTCCGCGTATTCGTGCTGCTGCTGGTGTCCCTGTGCCTTTATCTGGTTGTTCTTCTGGCTACCAGTGTGCTTTTTCTCATTCGTACAAGACACATGCCATTGTCGCTGGACTCAGCCATGGCGTATCCACCCAGTCCCAAGGGCCCACACTGGGAAGAGAATGGGTTGTGGGGAGGGACGGACAGCCAAGGGGCAGGACAGCCAAGAGGCGGGGTTAACCAAGGGAGGGCTGATGTTGTGGGCAGGGCTAAAGGGAGAAGCTACTTGAGAGGACCTGTGAAGGACAGGTTGAAGGTGAGTGGGGTCAGGGAGATGGGCGTGGTAGGATGGACTATGGAGTTAAGAATCTAGGGAGGCCAAGAAGTTGGGTAATGAAGGTTGAAAAGGGTCAAGTGGAAGAACAGCATGGTGTGGTGAGGTTTCTCTTGGGTGTGCTGGATTAATTGTCCAGTCCAGGGAGGAAAAAGTGGGTGGGCGGGGCCAGCAAGGGCGGGGCTAATGAGGGCGTGTCGGTCGTTGGGCGGGGCCAGGAGAGAACAGTTGGTCTGTTCTTCTTAGCTTGTGTATGCACAGCATCGCAGTAGCTGTACCTGTCTTGGTACTCCTGCTGCCTGTCATTCTGATCCTGATGATACAGTCTGTGATCAGAATAACACCAGCAGACACCTAGGAAAACGCTTGAGATGGGGGTCGGTCCTGAGTGGTGTAGCAGCCTGCAAGAAACTGAGTTTGGCGAGGCCAGCATTGTAGAGGAGGACGTGCCACTCTTCCTGTCCTAGGTGTGATTTTGCAAAGGTGGAAGACAGGAGGGTGTTGTCTGCGAGAGGCACACCTTTGCAAAAAGGCACAGAAACCCGAAAGTAGGATGTTAAGGAAATGAGGAAGGAACGATTCTAAATCAAACCCAAGGTGGCATGGGCAATGAAGTTGACCCCGTGGGAGTCAAGATTAAAAAGCCCCTAAAAGTTGAGCGTGAAATTTAGTTTTGATGAAGTGGAAACCTGGGAGCCATGGTGGGATTTAAAAAAAAAAAAAACTCATTTATTGAGGAATAAATTAAAACTGCAAAATTCACCCTTTTAGTCTAGGATAAGGGATTTTGACAAATGGATACTGTCCTGCATTCTCCAGCATGATCAAGTTTAGGCAGTTTCTTTACTCCAGAATATCCTTTCATTCACATGTTGTTTTCATTCTCTCTCCCTATGTCCTTCTGGTTTTTCTTTTTTTCCAGGATCACATGTAAATGGAGTCATTGCCTTCTTTTCTCTGGCTTTATTTATTTAGGACAATGTATTTGAGATTCATCCATGTTGTCGCTCATATCAGTATTTTATTTCCTTTTATTGCTGTGTAGAAGCGTATGGATGCCCTATAGATTGTTTATACATTCATCAAACGAAGGATTTTTTACATTACATCTAGTTTTTGCCAGTATTTTTGTTTGTTTTGTTTTGTTTGTTTCATAGTAGAAATTGAACCCGGGGGTGTTTAATCACTGAGCCACATTCCTAGCACCCCTCCCATTATGTTTAAAAAAATTTTTTTTTTTAAATTTTGAGACAGGGTCTCACAAAGTTGCTTAGTGCATCACTAAGTTGCTGAGGCTGACTTTGAACTTGCCATCCTCTTGCTTCAGGCTCACAAGCCTCTGGGATTATAGGTGTGGGCCACAATGCCTAGCTAGTTTGGGGTAGTTATAAATAAAGCTGCCCCAAACATTGATGCACAGGAATGTGAACATAAGTTTTCATTTTTGTTGAATAAATTCTTAAGGGTGGCATTGCTGAGTCATAAGGTAAACACGTGTGGAACTTTGTAGGAAATTGCCAAATTTGTCTTCCAAAACAATTGTAAGGTTTCTAAATTCTACCAGCAATGTTTGGGAATTCCAGTTGCTTCACATCCTCACCAACATTTCACACTTTTTTTTTTCAAATATCTTTTAGGTATCAGTTGACCTTTTATTTATTTATATGCAGTGCTAAGAATCGAATTCAGTGCCTCACACACACTAGGCAAGCATTCTATCACTGAGCCACAACCCTAGCCCCTCACACTGTCCTTTGTTATTTTGTTTTGTCTTTTAATCAAACCTGTCTTATTAAATGAGTCGTAGTATTTCATTAAGGATCCAGGTTGTGTTTTCCTAATGAGTAATGATGTTGAGCCTATTTTCATGTCTGTTTGGCCTTCAGTGCGTCTTTGGTAAAATGTTTACTCCTGGCAGGGCACAGTGGCGCACACCTGTAATCCCAGCAGCTTGGGAGGCTGAGACAGGAGGATTCCGAGTTCAAAGCCAGCCTCAGCAAAGCGAGGCACTAAGCAACTCTGTGAGACCCTGTCTCTAATAAAATACAAAGAAAAAAATGGACTGGGGATGTGGCTCAGTGGTTGAGTGTCCCTATATTCAATCCGTGGTACCCACTCCACCCAAAAGCGTTTACTCCAATCTTTTGCCCATATGAAAAAACGGTTGTTTTCTTATTGAGTTTTAAGAGTTTTCTACATCAGATTCAGATCTAGGTTTTGCAAATCTCTTCTTGCAATCTGTGACTTGTCATTCCATTTTCTTCATAGCATCTTCCCAAGAGCAGGAGTCCTTAGTGTTGTTTTTCTAGGACTAGGGGTTGAATCAGGGGTGCTCAACCACTGAGTTCTCCCTCAGCATTTTCTGGCTGTTGTACATTCTACATAGAAAATTGTCATCTG
Organism: Callospermophilus lateralis; assembly: GCF_048772815.1. Lineage (NCBI taxonomy): Eukaryota > Metazoa > Chordata > Mammalia > Rodentia > Sciuridae > Callospermophilus > Callospermophilus lateralis. Next base: position 212,237 of record NW_027511721.1, on the reverse strand, counting down.
TGACGAACAGTTTCATTACCTTCTTTCCAATCTGTGTATCTTTATTGCTTTTTCTTTTTAGTGTTGATTAGGAATGATAGAAGTGGGCATCTCTGCCCTGGGATTCCTTTAGTATGGCAATCTCTTGACTAAAGGCTCTTTCAGTAAGACTGGTGGGCAGCATCAGTGGGGGAGGGGATGCTGCAGACCCCAAGACAGTGAACAGACAGAGGAGCCTATCTGTTCATCACCTCCCATCCTTTTAGTTCCCAGCCCACCACTGCCATATCTGGTCCTCCTCCCACCTGAGACTCTGTGCTTGGCCCTTATTCATCAGCCCTGTGGTCTGCCTTTACTTTGAGCTTGACCTTTACTGCTTTGTGTACTGAAGGCCTTCAGCCCAGATTTTCCTGGGCCATGTGATTTTTGACTAGGAAACTATGATTGGGCCTCCCCACTGCCCCTGTCCTCCCAGATAGTGAAATTCAATTAAGGCATAATTTTAGAAAAAAAAAATGAGAGGTGGGGAAATGAAGTGGGAGTGGGGTGGTGACATTTTCTTTGGAGCAATTGAGCAGCACAAGGAAGAATTTAAAAGGTATCTGAAAGGGGCTGGGGTTGTAGCTCAGTGGCAGAGAACTTGCCTAACATGTGTGAGGCACTGAGTTCGATCCTAAGCACCCCATACAAATTAAAAAAAAAAATAATAAGGTCTATCAACAACTAAAAAATATTTTTTAAAAAAGGAGGGTGTGTGGAAGGATGAGGTAAGAGGACAGGTGTGGCCAATGGAGACAGAACAAGGATCTTGCACAGGGAGGCACAGGATAATGAGGAACCAAGAGAAGGCAGGAGAAAGGAGTGCAGTATCAGCACTGTCTGGGGAGAGCTGCTCACAAGTGAGTCGAGGGAGGTCACTCTTCCTAGGAGCATAGGAAGGCAGGAGGCCCTGGGTCACTCTGGGCTCCCCTGCCCTTAGAATCTTGCTCCAGGCCTGGGCTGAGCCCTGGCTTAGCTGACTGACTTAGGAGGAGTCACTGGGAGATGGACTTGCCGAGTCCTGCTGATTCTGAGCTCCTCTTCCCATCCCCATCTCCCTCCAGGGCAAATCACTCTGGAACAACAACCCCTTCGACCAGGGCTGTGCCAACAACTGGTATTTGACCATTTGTATGCCAGTGGGACCCAAGTGAGTTGGTAAACTGAAGGCTCAAGTGGTGGACCTCTGGGGCTGGTGGGAGTGGGGTGAGATAAAGCTGGGTTTTCTTCTTTGGTCCCTGACCCCAGCTCCCAGGCCCTGTCACCCATTGTCCTTTCCTTTGGGGTTTTCTCCAGGGCACTCTGGGAGCCTGTGGGAACGTCCCTATTCATTGCCCTTCTAGGTTCTTGCCCTAAGAAATGGGGTAGAGGGGAAATGCAGCCGGGATGAGACTACTGGCTGGGAACCCTGGGCTCTGTGCTTTCCAAGCTGAGGGTGAGGGTGGTCAGGGGGACCAGGCCAAGGTGGGTAGTGACTCCCTGCATTTGGTCTATCACGCCCCAGGTACATGTCTGCAGCTACTTGGATGCAGCAGGAGGAAGGCACGGAGTGGGACCCTGAGCAAGGGGACCCAGTGCACACACGGTTCTCGCCACAATATTCCCGTCAACACCGTCCCACAGAGCTCCCTGGGCCCACATCTCCAACACATGGGCAGGGCCCCCCAGGGAGTGGCGAGGCTGCAGCTTTACAGGAGGTGAGGAATAGTGGGTGTGCATTGGGAGAGGGATGTCTGTGGGTCACACATGTGTTGGGGGAGGCTCCGGAGGTTGGGCTGGCCCTGAAGCTGAAGCACATGGAGCTTAAGGAACGGAAATATGGACCTGCGTGTGCGGGTTCCAGGTTTCAGAGCACTCCCAGGTGTTGCTGAATTGACAAAGAGAAAAGACTGCGCCACTAATTTGCTAGTTGGCCTTGGACAGTCCCTTACCTTTCTAGGCCTCAGTTTCCTCAGTTATTAATGAGGACTGAGACTAGTAATTTATGTTTTAAAGGAGATTCTTTTTTTGGGGGGAGGGGGACAGGGAATTGAACTCAGGGCACTCGACCCCTGAGCCACATCCCCAGCCCTATTTTGTATTTTATTTAGAGACAGGTTCTCAATAAGTTACTTAGTGCCTCACTTTTGCTGAGGCTGGCTTTGAACTTGTGATCCTCCTGCCTCAGCCTCCCAGGCCACTAGAATAATAGTCATGTGCCACTGTGCCTGGCTCTTTTTTTAATGGAAATTTGTACTTGAAATCCCATGTGAAATATATGAAGTGGAGCATTAGGAGTGCAGTAGGGTAGATAACCCATGGTGCCCCCCAAGGGCCCTTGGATTACTTGGGGTACCAGCCCTCTCCTTTGTCCTGCCTCCTGGGGCCCAGAGCCATGACTGTGAACTACAGGGTAGAAGTTAGAAAGAACACCCGTGTATTGACTTATGTGTTTAGATTTCCATCAGCCCGATGCCGCAGCAAAAAGCCCACAGAGAAGGCTTGGCCTCCCATCCATGAGCCTCTCACTCACCCATTCACACTGCTGGATACCAGGACATCTGAACCTCATCTTCTGAGCCTCCACGTGGAGGCCTCTCGTAGCTGAGCCCTCAATCACTCCCGTATTGGGAGTGCTAAGACTTCCATTCCTGTTGTACATTTGTAAATAGTTTTTACTTCTTCCTATGGATGCTCTGTCTGTTTGTTCTAGGTTTAGAGAAGGGTGTTTCCTGGGGATGTAGGGAGGCTCTGAGGGGTTGGAACAAAGCCCTCTTGGAAGCGAAAGATCCTTGCTCTCTGGAGACCCAAGCTAGGGAACCAACATTGTCTAGCTCATTGACCTTGAGCAAGACACTTGTCATTTCTCTGATCCTTAAAATGTGGCAACAGTAATAATCACAGTGACTGACCTGGCTGGCTTCCTGGCAAGGGCTGGAGATGAGAGGAGAGAAAACCCTCAGCTAGCACTAGGGATGGAACAAGCCCTGCCCTGCAGCATCCCTGTCTGACTACAGGGGGTGCCAGCTGCCCAGAAATTTGAAAACCAAGTCTGGCCCAGCCCTCTAGTGGGAGGTGAGCCAGCCTGAATCAGTCTGGTGCCCCCTCCTGGCCGTCTCCTCCCCAGATGTGGGAGGGTGGGGGCATTCATCCTGCATCTCACCTGCAACTGTGTCCCACCCTGGTCCCTTCCTCCTGGGGTGCATCAGGTGCTGGTTCTGGTCCTGTCCCTGGGGTAGACTCAGGTCTTTTGAGTCTGCAGGCCCCAGAGTGTTGGGCAGGGGGCACATCAAACCGTGTGTCTGTTAGTCTCCAGAGTGTGATCTTGGGACTGGGAATAATATCACCTTCGTAGTAGGTTGTTCGAGGAGGAGGTGAGGTGTTTCATCTAGTGCACAGCAGGCAAGCAATGAATGCAGCTGGAATGATTTATGTTTATTTTCTCCACTAGTTGTGCGACCTGACCATGTCAGAATTTCCAGAGTACTATTAGTGGTTGTGGGGCTCTCTGAATTTGTATCAAGGACCCCATATCATCTTGCCATATGAAGCATCAGGACAGACAAACTATACTGCTTCTTTCCATACTTGTATCTGGGTGAAACCATCTTGTGTGATAAGGGTGGAGGCAAAAGGATGTCACCCAAGGGGTCAGATGCATGTCCCTAGGGTGTGTGTGTGTGTGTGTGTGTGTGTGTGTGTGTGTGTGTGAGAGAGAGAGAGAGAGAGAGAGAGAGAGAGAGAGAGAGAGAGAGAGTATGCACATGTTTGGTATGAGCTCATCCTCAGCGGTTTGTTCGCCCAGCCCCTTATCCTTTCTGACCAACTTTAGGAGGTGGGTGACCTATGATGCAGGATGTGTCTCCAAGTCTCCAGAATACAAAGTCCCACAAAAAGACTGCTCTTCCCTCTTCCTTTCCTCCTCAACCTCTCCTGGGAAGCCCAGGCCCAGCCCCACCCGCCTGCCCTGGCTTGAACTCCAACACTTCTCATCCCTTTTCCCTGTCCCAATATCTATCTCCCTGGGCACAAGTCCCTTTGGGGCTTAAGGCTTTTCTCAAATCTTATTCCTGCTCAATTCCTCTGTCTGGGAAGCCCAAGTTCATGGGCACATGACAGAGAAAAAGGGGGGAGTCCTGTGCCCAGGTTTTAGTGCCTGTGAACCTGTGTGTGCAGTAGGGATGGCTCAACCCTGCTGACCAACAGGGGGAAAGGCTGAGTGGGGAAGCCAGAGGCTCCCAAGCTCATTAACTAAGGACAGCCCTCCCAATAAACTGGATCTGAGTGAGGGAGGAGAGAGGTGGTCCAGGATCCTGGGCCAAGGCCTGGATGTGCATCATGGAACTGCCTTGGTGGGGGAGTGCTGGAGGGAGTCCAGCTCCAAGCAGGGCCCAGAAGGCCAGGCCTCAGTCTCTGAGGAGTTCATGCTGCCTCCTCCAGCCCCGCTGGCTGTCCCCCTGCCATCCTGCCTATCCCCCTGCCATCCTGCCTGGTTCAGGTCTGCACTCATTGGCTCCCTGCCTACAGGTATACAGGGCCTCACTCAGTCTCAGTCAAGGGCCTTTTAAGCCCTAAGCTAGATGTGAGACATCTCCTTGACAATCTGGTCCTCATTTTCCCCACTAGGGAAGGATGTAATTTCCCTCAGATTCTCAAAAGAGGACATGGCCTTTCCAAAGGCAAAGACTTCCTGCTCTGGGATGAAGATTTTAGGTGTGTCCGCCCCCTGCCCCCAGCCTAGGATTCCTAGGATTTCCTTAAGAAAGACCCTTGGATCAGGCTCATTGCTTCTTGAGCATTAAGTGGGACATAGAACATTCCTTCCTTTGACGTCCTCCACCATACCCTCTACCCTAAGCCTTGGGCCAGTCTTGTGACTCCTTGCCAAGTTGAGAGGACCCAACTGGGCTTCACCCCCTTCCCTTTTTGCCCCCTTCTCATTTCTGCTGAATGTGCCCTTGATTCTCAGACATGCCCCACCCAATCCTTGGCCCATGGATAAGGCAAGGGGTGTTATAGGGGACCAGTTATGGGGCCCACTGTCCACCTACCCAAGAAACTCTGCCATCCCTGGGCCAGAGCCAAGAAATGGCCCCCATGCCTGCAGGGCTACCAGGTGCCCACAAGCTCCTAGAACCATAATGCCAGATTCGTGGGACCCCAATAGACCTCCAGGAGCCGAATCTGATGCAATTACACAAGAGTCTTTATTGCAGGCTCGCACCTGGACTCTCAATCGTTTACAATACAGCGGTCCTGAGTAGTGAGTCCCAACCCTTAGTTAGTGAGGATTTATAGGTTTTGGAAGGATACACTATGCATCACAACATCACACAGGAAATCATTATATGCCACGGGAAAATCAAACTACAATTCTTAACATTGATGAGCACATTCATTGGCGGGAACAAGTTGGGTAAGGGTAGTGGGTGAAATCAAATGGTGGATATATTTGAACTGATTGGTTTAGGCCAGAAGGGTTGCAAGAGTCTATATGCCAAACTGCAGGGTTGCCTAATCATGTTATACATCACGGAAACTACTGGGAGGTCACCTGACATTTCAGATATTTTTCCTGTCTCGTGCTGATTGGTGGTTGCTATGGGGTTGCTATGGGTCCTCACCTAGCTTAACTGAGTCAGGGGCACCTAGCACCACAGATCCCTTTTGTTAAACAACTCAGCAGGGTGGGTATGTGCCTAAGAACCTTCTGTGGGTTTTTCCAAAGACAAGAGTCATGCCCCCTCCCTCTGGACAGGCCTTGAGGTAGAAGCTGATTTCTCAAAAACGGAGTCACATCAGTTTCTCAGAACCTGGGATGGAGAGCCTAGCATCTCCAGACCTTTCCTCATGCGCCTCTTGGGAAGTCAGGGCATATAGGATGAGACTCAACCTAGTCACCCAGCTCTGCCGCCAACTAATGTGCAACAGGAGAATCTGTCTTCCCTTTGCTAAAACTTGGAGTCCTCAAGGTAATCATAGATATCACACTGAGGGTCACAGACTCTTAAGTCTTTAGGGCGGGTAGGGACTCAGGGCTACCTCATCCAGCTGTCTGCCACCCCCAGTTTTGCAGATGGGGCTCTTAGGTCCTGCAGAGGGAAGAGTTTGTCCAAGATAACCTGGTGGCATCAGCCTGATGGCTTTCTCTGGTTCCCAGGGGACCACTCTCATTCCTGCTTCCAGGGCCATTCCAGCAGGGGAAGGGCATGGGCAGTGATCACAGGGCACCACTCTCTAGGCAAACTTAGAGCTGGCAGTGAAGTTCAGCACAGGGCTCTCTACTGAAAAAGCGGCCAGTTTGAACCCCTCTCCAACCCTGCACTGTGCCCATAGTGCTCCTGCTGCCTCTGGCTCAGCCCTGTCCTGCTCTGCCCTGAGGGCCCCACCCAAGAAGGCCTGCAAGTAGCTGAGGGTGAGGCAAGGCTAGGACCCCTGGGGCAGAGGAGCTGGTTCTCTGAGGAAGTGGGGGTGTCCTGCCCCTTTTACACACTTTAGAATTCCTTTGTTCTCATGCCTTCACTTCCTCACAACCTGCTTACTTGACCTAAAAGATGGAGTGATCCAAGGGCCAGAAGGAAGTCGATCAGGGGTCCTGGCAAGAAGGGAGCAGCCTAGGAGGCATTCACTAAAATCCCCTACAACTTTCTGCAGGGAGGAATAATCCCTGGAGGCTGGTAACCTTGGCAACAGGAGGAAAAGGGGAAGTGCTCTAGAGGTATTAATATTTTATTACTTTTCCTTTCAAACCAGCCTCCATCTTTCTGATCTGACCCATTATTTATTACTTGCACTGTCCTTTTGTCCCCACCAACAACACTTCCTGAATATGTGTCCTATGAAGACAATGAAATTTGATTCCACGTGTACAGACCACTGATTACTTCAATTTTCCTTACTTCCAATCACCTCTCCCCGTACCTTCGACCTCCCTGCTTCATTATCATAAATATCCCTAAACCTTATGGGGGAGAGATCTGAGACTTGATCTGTCTTCTGGCTTGGCTGCCTCCTAAATAAACCTTTTCTCGTTTGCAAAACTGGTCATTTTGAAATAGTAATTTGGGAAGACAGAGAGACATACTAAGTGTCAAAAGAACCGCCATAAACCACTAAATGTGAAAGGCTCCCTCCAACACTTGCAACTTTGAGGGCAATGTGCAAAGGAGGGTGTAAAATTGTGTAGCTCTACCCTGCCTCCACCTCTAGACCAGCCCCTAGCTATCCTCCCTCTGCAAATACTAACACCCCATACCAACAGGTTGCCTTCTGTCTCTCTGGAGGTAGCCTGCATTACCCCAAAGGGGTCTCTCTCTTAAGATAAGCCGCCATTCTTCCTTGAATATGTATCTACTTCACAAATAAACCTCTGTCTCTGCCTTTGACTGGTGCATGGTAAAATTCTTTTCTGTCATGTCTGCAAGAACCTTGCTGGCCCTGAGTCAAGTTCTCCCTTTCTCTGGAAACTTCTCAGACCATTCTTCAGAGAAATATCTTCTCCTGTGACCAGTTCAGTGATTGGCATGCCATCTATGGGAGGCAGGTGGCCAGGACCATGCCTAATTCAGTAACTGACTGTCATGGAGAAGAAATCTCTCCCAAGAAGGGTCCAAAGAGTTCCCGGAGGGAACTCAGGGCAGCAAAGAATTTCAGCATGAGTCTGGCAAACGCAGAGACAAAGGTTTATTTAGAAAGTAGATACACATTTAAGGGAGAATGCCATCTGTCTCAAGAGTGAGAAGCCCCTCCTTGAGTTGGAGGTCCAACATTTGTAGAAAGGCCATAGTCAGGGACAGGACTGAGGTGGAGACAGGGTCGAGCTGCACAATTGTAAACTCAGTTTTCGCTGAGTTTATGTATTTTCCTCATTTTACAAGGACATGAGCCAAGAGCCTGTCAAGATTTTAACACAGTGACTCCCACTGCTTGCCTATCCTCAAGCCTGTCTCTTTTGTCTAAAAAAAAAAAAAACAGAGACCAAGCTAGAATTTCATAGGACCAAGCAAATGGGGAAAGGGCTGAGAAAGATGTGCAGGTTAGGGGTTTGGGGATGGAATACTGAGGAGATAGCTCTGGCTGTCTCCCTATTCATTCGTACCTACTCCCTTTCTTGCAGTTTTGGAGAGAATACAGGTATGGGGGGAAGGCTGCAAAAGGGGTGGGGGGAGGCTTTCTTTTTGCCCCAGTGGTATCTGAAGAGCCAAAGTGGGCAGCAGGCCAGAAGCTGACTCTCTTGCCTAGATGACTCACAGTTTTTATTATTTGATTGCTTGTTTTCTTTTGTCTGACTATACCTACCCTCAATTTTGCCTAAACACACACACTGGCTCACTAATTTAGCAGGCATATGCTGAATACCCACCAGTGACAAGAGTAAGATGTGACCCCGTGCTCATTGTTCACAGACTTAGAAAAGGAGATGGACACTTAAAGAGTTAGTAAAAAAGATGAAAAGTGCCAAAACAAGTAGGACTGTCTGTGAATGTATTAATCATACCTTTATATTCTGTTGTTTGTTGTTATTGTTGTAGTTTTTAAATAAGGGACTGCTTCTTTGGGGTTAGCCATTTCCTAAAGACAGTAAAAAACTGCCTAAGGCACACCTCTTATATGCATACCAACCACTGGGGGGGGGGATATACTTCTAACTTCTTCTTTTATCAAGCTCTTAGTGTTCCCTTTACCTAATTGCCCCAGTGCCAGGTACCAGACTGCAAGAGACATTCCTAAATGCTGCATCCTGTTCGAGTTAGCCAAGCCAAACAATTCAAAACTTATGCTCCTTTACCCAGTCCTTCCCTTGGAAACCACAATAAAGGCTCTGACCTTGTTTTCTTACTGACCTGGTATTTCCCTGTGTGCTCCCCATTCACAGCCTGCAGTGCCTTCTGTTTGTAGGGATCAGTAGTATAAGTCCCTTCTTTTTTCATGACAGTACTTTCGTTGTCTATGTGACTTAACACACATTTCAAACAATCCTGGGTGGGATTGGGTATGATGGTGCATACCAGTAATCCCAGCAGTTCAGTAGGCTGAGACAGGAAGATAACAAGTTCAAAGCCACCTCAGCAATTTAGCAAGGCCCTGTCTCAAAATGAAAAATAAAAAAAAAGGCTGGGGATGTATGATATACTCAATGATAAAGTGCCCTTGGGCTCAATCCACGGTGTTCAAACAAACAAGGAAAAAAAAAAACAACCACCACCATTTCTGGTTACACTTAAAACAGTGAATACCTATATGTCTCCTACTATTTTGTTTAGTATAAACAAACATAACTAGATAAGAGTTTGTTCCCCACATGGGTTCTGTTTCATCATTCTCAGAGCAAAGAGTCTACTTATTTGTTTATGAACTATCTTAGTATTCCTGGGATGCTAAAATAATAAATAACAAATTTAATCCTCACACTTCTGGGGACTGGAAAATGTAAGGTCATGGTACCAGCTTTCCTGATTCATAAATAACTTCCTGCTGTGTCCTCACTTGCTGAAAGGGGCAGATAAGCTCCCTTGGCTGATTTTGAAGAACACTATCCCATTTTTAAAGATAGTAATCTCTGGCAATAGGCAGCACTGTATACAGGAATATAGGGCTCTGCCCTCATGACTTCATCATCTCCCATAGGTCCCACTTCCTGATGCCATCGCCTTGGAGGCTTAGAAATTCAACATATGAATTTGGGGGTTGGGAGTAGGAATAAAACATTCAGACCATAGCAAGAATTTTTGTTTAAGAAAATGTGTGGGGGCCTGGGGATGTAGCTCAGTGGTAGAGCGCTTGCCTCACCCGTGTGAGGCACTGGATTTGATCCTCAGCACCACATTAAAAAATAAATTCATAAACAAAAATATTGTGTCCATCTACAACTAAAAAAAAAAAAGAAAGAAAGAAAGAAAGAGGGGCTGGGGATGTGGCTCAAGTGGGAGCGTGCTCACCTGGCATGCGCACTGCCCTGGGTTTGATCCTCAGCACCACATACAAATTAAAGATGTTGTGTCCGCCAAAAAAAAAAAAACTATAAAATAAATATCAAAAAATTCTCTCTCTCTCTCTCTCTCTCTCTCTCTCTCTCTCTCTCTCTAAAAAAAGAAAGAAAGAAACTGGGTGGGATTTGGAGGTGGTTGCTGGGGAATTTTGAGGAATTAGGAATATCCTATATGTAATGAATTCTTAGTAAGTTTCAAACAAAAATCAGGTAGTCTGACAACTTCTGAATATCAAAGAAAACTATCCATTTCTAGAACTTCAATTGCCAGGCTCCTCTGTGTTTGCAAAGTATCTTTACAGCTAATCTGTCATTACTCACATTACTGATAATAGTTGAGAGATGCTATAAGACTCACTTGGCTTGAAATACCTTGGCCAATAACCTGGGGTTCCTCCTAATCTATTTGGTATAAATTGCCTAGTTATAGCCTCTATCAAAGGGTAATTTAAGTTATCTGGCAGGGGAGAAATGTCTCTCTTTGATGATTTGCAGCTGTTGAAGATTTCTAGTAACTGGCTTGACATAGAAATGTGGGGATGTTTCTCAAGAAATATCAGCTTAGAGTGCTGGGGTTGTGGCTCAGTGGTAGAGCGCTCGCCTAGCATGCAGAAGGCACTGGGTTCCATCTTCAGCACCACATAAGTGTAAAATGAAGATATTGTGTCCACCTAAAACTAAGAAATAAACATTTTTTTTTTAAAAAAAAAAGAAATATCAGCTTAGGGTTTAATTCTGCTAATTCTGGGTATTCTTAGATGACCCCTAAAGCTCAAGTGTTAAAGAGTTGGTCTCCAATGCAGAAGTGTTCAAAGATGGGGGTCTTTGAGAACTGATTAAATCACAAGGACTCTGACTTCAACAATGCATTCATTCATTTATGCTTCAGAGTTTACTGGGTTTTGAATGAGAGGCTTTGTTATAAAAGCAAATTCTCCTTTGCTTCCTAGGCACCACGAGGTCAATAGCTTTGGTCTACCACATGTCCGTCAGTGATGTTCTGCCTCACTATAGGCCTAAAAGCAACAGAATCAGCTAATCATGGAATGAAACCTCTGAAACTATAACGCAAATATAAATCTTTTCTCTTTTCTAGTTGTATATCTTAAGTATTTTGTCAGTGACACAAAGCTGATCAACAAACTGAATTCCAATCTTTTCCTTGGACATATTACCACAAATCAGTTTGGATAATCACTTTGGCAGACACTGAGACTGACTGGGGCAGGATAGGTGTTCAATAAAATTTACTGCAAATTCAGTTGAATGAATGGAAGCTTTACTGCATCAGTTCCAGCTGTGATTTGCATAGAACAGGGACCAACTCTAGTTATACAAAGCAAATAGAGAAATTCCTGGAAGGGTATCAGGAGTTCATAGAATTAAGGCAGTTATCTGGCTTGTGGCAGATTGCAGAATCAAGGTAGTTCCAGGGAGCTGGCACAAATCCACAGGTTCATGAAGAATCTGTCCCTAGAATTGCCATTAGCCCCACCTCCAGCATCCCTTCTGATCCAGGATTCAAATTCCTGGGACTTTAATTGTCTAAATTACCTGTTTGAAATAATTAACCCAAAGAGATAAAAGAAGGGTCTTCAACTCTCAAGATGGGAGGCTGCAATGGAAGACACATACTAAGAATTGTTCCAATAAAGCCTTCACACAATAAGAAAAATTTCAAAAAAGAATATGGTGGGAATAGAAGAGGGGAATTAGATATTGCACTGTGAAGAAAGACAAATGTCATTCACATTGATACTGAAAGAGAGATGGGCTGGGTGGGGGGGGGCGCCGGTTACTGGTAAAGGAGAAAATATATGGGTGTAGTCTCAGAAGAAGGAAAAAGTGACCATCACAGTCCTCATGTAGCTGGCCAGACAGCTACAATAACCTGGACAATGGGGTACAGAAAATAAGTATTTCATGGAGTTCCCAGGCTAACATAGGAACTGAACAAATATTTGTTCATTGAATTCACAACAAAATGGAAACCTAAAACATGCTATTTAGATACAAGGAACTGAGTTTCCTTCTGTTAGCTCAGTTGGGAATGTGTCCTCATAGACAGTGACTCATCTTTAGAACCAGTTGAGACTTCCCATTTACTCTTAGGCCCTTATCAAAGATACTGGGTTATCTTTTGCCTTCTGTGTCAGAAGTATGGGGTCTCCATGAAGTTAGTCTTGGGCTTTCCCAGACTTCAGCTACACTGGAATGACTGCTTTCATGCTCCCAAGAGACATGCTTCTCTTTCTGGGTTTTCAGATAAAGAATCAGCCCTTAACCAGTTGAATGAGAAGTAATACTCCATTTATACATGTTGTGTCAAAATGCATTCTACTGTCATGTAGAATAGAACAATTTAAAAAAAAAAGAATCATCCCTTAATTCCTGGCAATTATTTATCTCTTTTTCTATAAGAATCTCTTTTCTAGCCAATCGCAGTGGTGCACAGCCAGTAATCCCAGTGGCTCGGGAGTCTGAGACAGGAGGATCATGAGTTCAAAGCCAGCCTCAGCAATGGTGAGGTGCTAAGCAACTCGTGAGACCCAGTCTCTAAATAAAATACAAAAAAGGGCTGGGAATGTGACTCTGTGGTCAAGTGCCCTGTGTTCAATCCACAGACCCCCTCAAAAGGAATCTTCTCTGCTAAACGCTGCCCAGTCATCTGGCCCAGCTGACGGTGACCTGTGGACCCTCTGATAGAAGAGTCACCTGGCTCTCGAATGCACCATGTCTTGTCCTCCAGCGTTGACACTATGAAGAAGGTGGTTCAGCAGCTCTGGCTGGAAGCCGGACTCAACCACATGAAGGTTTCCCAGGCAGTTGCAGACTTGAAAAAATTTGTCTGCAGAATGCTCACCATGATCCCCTACTGACTGGAGTATCTTCATGTACAAGTTCCTTCAGACCCCAGAAAGTCTATTCCTTTTTGTAGTCATCTTTCTGAGGTTACCCAAACCCACTGCTCAAGAACCAGTGAATATTCAAGAGAGCTTAATTTGAAGCCTGTACAAAAAATTTCCCTGTAACACATGTACCAAAATACAATCTTCTACTTTTGTCAATCCTTAACATCTACCTCTCTGAATTTTCATGAATTTCTATTTCACAAGGGTAATTATTTTATATACACTAGCAGCAACATAAAATAAAATATCTATTTTTTGTACAGGGGATTGAACCCAAGAGCATTCAACCACTGAGCCACATCCCCAGACATATTTTGTGTTTTTATTTAGAGACAGGATCTCACTGAGTTGTTTAGTGCCTTGCTTTTGCTGAGGCTGGCTTTGAACTCTCGATTCTCCTGTCTCAGTCTCCCTGGCTGCTAGGATTACAGGCACGCGCCACTGCACCTGGCTCAAAATACTTGGTATTAAAAAAAAAAAACAAAACAACTTTCTTCTTCCTCTTGCAGAGAAGCCACATAACCCAGATATTGAATCCTGGTGTACTATAAATCTGAATTTCAATCTTAGGTCTTTCCCATATTTGCTGGTTGTCTCATCTTGTTGAATATGACCAGAGCCAGTTCATTACTCTGAGAAACTCCTGTCCTACAGGAATTTTGAGTGAAAATATACTTAAAGTTCCAGACACATAAAATACTGTATTTCTCATGATACCCAGCCATTAGGTCGTGTCCAAAAGATGGACCTATTAAAAATAATGCTCAAGGGCTGGGGATGTACCTCAGTGATAAATTGGTTGCTTGCATGAGGCCCTGGGTTCAATTCCCAGCATTTAAAACAAAAGAAAAGTTCAAGATACCACCTACCCTCACCCATAAAGAATATGTTAGACAGATGTGGTGGCACCTGTGATCCCAGTGGCTTTGGAGGATGAGGCAGGAGAACTGTGGGTCAAAGCCAGCCTTAGCAACTTAGTGAGGCCTTAAGAAACTCAGTGAGACTCTATCTCTAAATAAAATACACAAACATGCTGGGTATGTTGCTCAGTGGATAAGCACCCCTGGGTTCAATTCCAGGTACCAAAAAAAAAAAAAAAGAATATGTTAGCTGGAACATGAGACTGATCAAATTATGTGCATGCAAGAATATGGTATAATGAATCCCAGTATTATGTAAAATTTTACTAATAAAAATAAATAAATAGATTCCAATTTTTTACTTGGGGGAAAAAAAGCAATATATTATCTTATCAACAACCCCAGTGTAAATCTGTAAATCTGATGGCTGGCATCATAAGTGTATCTGGTGGGTACAAATAATCATTTTCTAGAAACCCATTATTTTGTCATAGAGCAACATTTCATTAGGTACTATCAGAGCTTGAATAAAATTTCCCAGTAAAATCTCTCCATTCTGGTACAACGGTGTAATTCAGTGATGGAGCAAATGCCTAGCCCATGTGAAGCTCTGGGTTTGATCCACAGCACAGGGATCTCCCAAATCCTTTAAAGAAACAAGTGGTTCGGTACACAAAGATGTTTGTTAGATAGAAGGAAGGTCACCACAGTGTAAAAGTAACGTGTAAAGCTTGAAATTACTACAGAGAATTAAATAAATTATAATATAAATTATAATAATTTATTATAGATTTTTATGTAGCTGTTGTTAAGAGATTCTGCAGAAATATGGCTTTCTGAGGTAGTAGCATGCAGTGAGAGTGGTCTGTCAGAGATGCCACCACGGGAATGGTCGGGCCAAAAGCACAGAAGGCAATGGTGCAGCCCATCACCCTCTCCTTCATATGCTTGCAAAATAGGTGCCAATTTCAGGGGTGGTTCTATGAGCAAATGAATATAATGATAAGAGCTGTATCATTGGTTTTGATGAGTACATGAGCATTGTATCAGATGATGAGAACAGATTTATTTTAAAACAGTCAAGAAAACAACTGGGTTGGATCATACTAAACGAAGATAATATTGAGCTGGGTACAGTGGCGCCTGCCTGTAATCCCTGCAGCTTGGGAGGCTAAGACAGGAGGATCTCAGATTCAAAGCCAGCCTCAGTAAAATCAAGGTGCTAAGCAACTCAGTGAGACCCTGTCTCTAAAATAAAATACCAAATAGGTCTGGGGATATGGGCTCAGTGGTCAAGTGTCAAGAGTTCAATCCCCAGTACCCCCCCACCCAGAAAAAGAGATAATATTATTCTGTCACAAGTGCCTCCAACTAGAAATGATAACTGAAAGGCTGGGACTGTAGCTCAGAGGTAGAGCACCCGAATCACACATGTGAGGCACTGGGTTTGATCCTCAGTACCACATAAAAATAAATAAAGACATTGAGTACAACTACAACTAAATATATATATATATTTGGGGGAAACATTTTTTTCATGTTGTTTTTATTACCTTTTTGATATTATCACATGACAAGGCGCTGTGGGGTTGATTTTATTTTAAAAAGTTCTTGGCCAGGACAGTGGCACATGCCTAAATTCAGGAGGCTGAGACAAGACTATCACAAGTTGAAGGCTAGCCTTAGTAACTTAATAAAAAGTAAAAAGAAATGATCATTGCATCCTTTTTGCCTTGATTTTAGCCTCTTCAAGGACCCCATTTTTTGGTACAGATGATTGAAATAGGGGCTTTCACATGCCAGGCAAGTGCTCTACTAACAAGCACCATACCCAGCCAATCCCCCTTGTTTTTAGACAGGGTCCACCTGAGTTGCCCAAGCTGGCATCAAATTTGCCATCTTCCTGCCTCAGCCTTTTCAGTAGTGGGGATGAGGAGACATGTCCTGCAATGACTGGCTGAGACTAGATTTTTCAAAAAACTTTTTCTCAAGGATATCTCTTAAGAAGATACAGGAACAAAACTGTGTCCAGAAAAACAATTTAAAATATATATTGAAGGCTTGTCTCCCACATGAGCTTTTGGAGGACTCACAATATCAAACCATGATACACTGGGGAGAGGATTATAGGCTGGTGGGTTTTCCTTTCAACACTTCAAAATTTCACTCAACTCTCTTTCTCTAGCACATTTTAGGAGAAGTCCACTAAGATTCTTATCTTGTCTCCTCAATGAGTAAGATTATTTCTTTAAATACCAATTCTTTGGCTTTGATTTTCAGCAATTTGAAAGATGGTAGGTGTAGATTTTGGGTATTTGCCTTGTTTGATGTTCTCAGAACTCCCTGTACCTATTACTTCATAAAAGTTTTCTGTCATTATTACTCGAAGTCTTTCCTCAACTCTGTTCTATTTTGCTTCTCCTCCTCCTATTCCAACTGCACATGTGTTTATCTTTTGCAATTGCCCCGTTGTTCTTAAATTTTCTGTTTCAATTTTTCTTTTCTCTTTGCAATTTTGCCTGAGAAATTTCTTCTGACCTATCTGCAAGTTCATTTACATTCTCACCAGTCATGTCCAGGGTACTAGTGAGCCCATCAAAGGTGTTAAGCATTCATCTTAGTCATTTTATCTCAAGTCTTTCCTTTTTTTCCTTTTTTTTTTGTTGTTTACCATTTCCATCATGAGCTTACATTATCTATCTTTTCTTGAATATTCTTGTTCAGCTCTAACCCTCTATAACCCTTAGGATCTCAATCATAGTTGTTTCAAATACCTGTCTGATAATTCCCACAGCCTCATCATTTGTGGGTCTCATTCAAACGCTTGCTTTATGTCCTTAGACTTTCTTTCTTCTTGCTTTTTAGTATGTATACCTTATAATTATTTTTGATTGAAAGCATAAGTCTGCAAATTCCATATAATATAGACAGTTATGTCATTGGAAATGAAAAACAAGCTCCTGCTCCGAGTCTTACAGGTTAATTTCAGCTGCTGTGCACTGCAGGTATCATCTCTCCTGTGTTCCAAGGCCAAAGTCTCTGCTCTCCCTGGTGTCCTATGGGGTCTATAAAACAGAAAAAAGTAAAAAAGGTCACTTGGGATGAGTTGCTGGCCACAGAGAGTGGCCAGGACCACAATTGTCTCAGGAAATGCAAGATGAACTTGGACCCTGATCTCTCCTGGGGTCTGGGCAGGGAGCACTGAGGCTGGTATGCTGCCCTAAGCTGAGGGTGTTGTCTGTGGGAAGAGTGTCTATGAATGTCCTCAGAAGGAAATTCTCATGGATATTCACCTTCAGAACCTTCTGACGCTGCTTTCCTAGAGAGTGAACATGAGGCAATGGGAAGAGTTCTCTAGGACATCTGGGTGTAAAGGCTGAGTAGCATACATCTGGAATCCTGAAGAGCAGCATCTGTGATGACACAGGGTGGAGCAAGGACCCTGGCTCCTCCAGCCCTACCCTCTGTAGTGCCATTCCTCAGAGAGCTTCCTGCACTGATTTTTACCAAATTGTACCTTCCCTTGCATGGCCATGGTCACATGCAACTATAGAATCTTCAGTGCTCTAATTGATTCTGATGGATTGCAAAAAAGTGCAACAAAGAAACTTGAGAAAGCAAAGGAGAATATGTGGACTGATTTGACCTCTGCTCTCCTTCCCATTCTTTCCAGACTCACATTTCCTCTTCCTAAACTGCTTTATCACCTTTGCTGCATTAAGCCCATATATTGAATCAGGAGAGGGCCCCTGGAAACAATTCATGTTAAGGGACCTACATTCCAATTGCATAATCTTGACCTAGGAAAGGAAGGATACATTCATGCATGCTCAGAGCCAGCAAAGTCAGAACCCAGCTATTCAGTAGTCAGTAAACCAGAACCAGATTGTTTGTGTCTCATGTATCAGGCAAACTCAGTATTTCTGATGCTCCCTACAACTCAAACTCAGTATATGGGTATGCAGTATTACTCAGCATGATTCAGTGGTGTTGCTTGTGGGAAAAAAGTAGGGAAAGACTAAAAATGTTAGTGCAGAGAGATTTAACAGACATTGAAGGTCCAAGGACCTCAAAGATCTGGATGAGGAAAGAACCTTTAGAAAAGTCATAAAATGTGGGAAAGATGAAACATGGAAAATCTACAGAGTTT
The DNA here is from genome assembly GCF_048772815.1 of Callospermophilus lateralis. Taxonomy (NCBI): domain Eukaryota; kingdom Metazoa; phylum Chordata; class Mammalia; order Rodentia; family Sciuridae; genus Callospermophilus; species Callospermophilus lateralis. The sequence goes on along the minus strand of NW_027511721.1, from coordinate 194,330 downwards.
TTACATAAGAAAGAATAATTAAGAGAAACCAATAGAAAATCAATTACTTGCAGATTTCTTGTCCTTTTGTCCTCCTCCTCATCCTCTGAATCACTTTCTATGTTTTCTTTGTGGACCATTGCTGTGATGGTCATGATGTGGCCTTATAAAAAGGAAAGGCAGAGTTAAATTCAAGGTGATAACTTAAGTTGCTCCTACTCCTGGTGTTCTAGAATGCACAGTCAAAGCTCTCCATTCTTCCTCTTGTCTGCATTCCTGTCTCCTGGTCTCCATCACCTCACCTCTGCAATGAGAAATAGATCTAGCATCCCAAGAGCTCTTTTCCACCAGTTCACATTCTGCCATTGTACTTGGTAGGGATTCTGTGTCATCCTGTTCTTCCAAGAGACAGCCACAGTCTTCCTGATTTTCTGGACTTAGGCCTCTTAAATACAAGCAAATTCAGATTTTCCCTAGTCCAAGTGCTTGGGAATTAGACAAAGACTGGAGGTTAGAAACATGTTCACGGAGGAACTTCTCCCCACTCTTTTACAGGAGAACACAGTGGCCTGTCCAGGGTGCACAGAAACAATTTTCTTTAAGTTGCCCACATTTGGGAGTTCATTTTTGACCAGAAATAGACAAAACACAGAAGAGAAAGTGCTGCTCTAATAAGACAACATTCAGAGGGGAATTGTGACTTCTTACTCACTACTTATCACTAGTGAGAGCTTCAATTACAGGTTTGCAAAGTGCTTCTAAGAAAGTATGTCCCACTAGATTCTTTCCCTTGTGGGTCAAACCTAAAGTGCAGATCTTATTTCTTTCATGCACAATGCCAAAAAATAATCAATAATGAAAGCCAGGCTACTTGATGTTTATTAGAGGCAAATTTAGGACAGAATGGGACTTAACATGAAAGATTGTGTTTATCTTTCAAAGCAAAGTTGTCTTCTTATGAACAGGATGTCAGAAGATCTACTAACCCTTCTTTTTATGAAAATAATACATATTTCTGTTTTCTCAATTTTATTCCCATTCCTTATTTCCCACATGAGTAGGTGAACTCAAATCTTACCATGAAACCTTTCCCATTTTGTCATACCCCAAGGGCTGTTCCTACCTGCAGGCTCTTCCTAGTCACAGCTTGAATCATAATCTTTGCTCCATGTCCAACCTTTAGAGACACAGACATCATCAACTGAGTTACTTAAGATTGACTCATTCTTTCTTCTACACAACTAAGCTTATGATGGTTGCTAGGGTTGGATGTTTTTTATCCCACACTGGATTGTGTGATTGAGGCTTGGTGCTCAGTATGGCCACAATGAGATTTGTGAAATCTGTGTGAGGAAGGGACTGCTTGGAGGTGGTGAGGACATTTGACGGTATGAGAGTCAGAAGTAAGAATACAGATTTCTCAAACCCTTGTTAGATCCTGTTATATAAGAAAAGCAAATGAATCAACTGATCCCTGCTGGCTTCGTGTCTCGCCATGTGATGTCTCTCTACTGCACCTGCATCCATGCAGACACCACCAATCACGCAATGCAGCTAAGAGGGTATTCACTAAAGAAAAGTGTTTGCTAGTGCCATACTCTTGTACCTGCAGAACTGTAAGCTAAACACACCCACCTGTATAATTTATTCAGTTTCTGGGTTTCGTTATTGGAAAGAAAAATATAGTGATACTAATATTAATAGTCAGGATCATCTACATCTCTGTTCTGGGTTCTCAGACCCTCTCTGGGTTCTGCGGAGTCAGAGGCCTCAAACAGGATGCTGCAAACAATTGCAAACCTTCTAATGAGAGAGTGGAGCTGTAAGGAGTCAAATTTTAACTACTTTCTTCCATTGGGACATTATCCCTTTCTCGTTGAAACAGACCAAGCTGACATGCAAACTGTGATGCCAACAGTTTCAGGAATATAAACTCACAGAACATACACTCTGCCATCATCAGAGCAGCGGTCCAGAAGAGAATGGGAATGTCCTCTGCTTTATCCACATGGGTCTACTGGCCACTTTGAAAGTTTCGTATAAAAATTAAAATTAAATTAAAAATACTATTATTTTGGATGGCCAAGACCAGGAGTTCAAAGATGAAGCAGACAAGAATTTCCTTCCCCCGGGTTTCCGTGGACAGCAGTTTGCTAGCATGTTCTCACTCCTCATACTCCTCATTTATAAGTAGACTGTGGAGTCAGTTTGCTAGAATGTTATCATTCCTCATACTCCTCATTTATAAGTAGACAGTGGAGTCAGTTTGCTAGAATGTTCTCACTACTCATACTCCTCATTTATAAGTAGACTGCGGTGTCATGCAAAAGTGAAAAGTGCCAGGAACTCTCTGAGGGCCTGAGGAATCGACATAAACAAAGTCAACATTAAGATCCAGATGGCTCCCCTCAAATTCAAGCACATCCCACCTAGAGCTCATAAGAAATGTGTGTGAAAAGCTTGGACACAATGCTATCTTAACTTCCCTACTGATTCTGGCTGGTCCTGGTCAGATCTCTGGTGGATACCTGGTTCATTGTAGAGCCCCACATGCTGAACAAGTGGGATCTTAGCACAGAGTTGCATTTATCAAATGATGTCGTGGACTAAGATTAAGACACTCTGCACAGGGAGGAGTTCTAGGATGAGAAGGAATGATGACCACAGTGGTTCTACCCTCACAGTGACCAGTCAGTGTCAGTATCCATGTATGTATGAATAGAAGGACCTAGACAGTACTTGAGACTGACAGTATGAAGACGTTTCATATATACTGTCATTGTGATATTCTGCAGGCCACACAGGGGGCAGCACAGACCCAAACAAGGGATCAGACACCACTGCTGTGCTGAGCTGGACCTTCAATAGAGCCCACCTTTTGCTCTGTAACTAGATGAGCTGCAATTGTGCTGATCAGGCCCCATGAAAATCCATGCAGTTAAAACATGTTTCTACAAAGTAGTGTCTACAAAAAGACCCAATAAGGTATTTTTCAGTGTCAGTTGGCACATGCAAAGTAAGCCCTTCCTTAGCTAATGTAATCTCTTGTCTTTGAATCTCCTCTGTCTCAGATGTCCACCATATGTGAGCATAGTGCATTGGTGGACCTGAGAGTCACTGTTAAGGATTCGCCCTGTCCAGAAACTTTTGCCTAGAATGGGGATTGCATTTGCGTAACACCCCAAAGAAGCTAACATATACTAACCTCCATACAAGCAAATCACCCGACCTTAACATAAACTCCTAAATCCAAACCTCAGTTCTCTATATGCCATCAAAATCTGAAGAATTTAATGAGACCAATGAATTTACCTTAAATCACAATTAAATCCAACATCTCTAAACATCATCTCCTAACACAAAGGAGAGATAGTGGAACTATAAAAACCAAAACAAATTTAAAGGAGAAAACAGAAACACAGCAGTCAAAGAGAGTTGGAAAGTAACTTGAGCACCATGAAAAAACAAGGGAAAAAAATAGTACAAACAATGCAGGACAACTTAAATACAAAAGAGAAGCTAGAGGCACCAGAAAATTGGATGGAGAAAGAAGTCAAGGCATACCTAATTAAGATGGAATGGAGTCTCAGAGAAGAGTTTATACAGCAAGTTCAAACAATGAAAGTATATTTTGAAAATGAATTAAATAAGCAAATTCAAATGTCAAAGAACGAGCTCTATCACAAAATAGAGATTTCAAAAAAAAAAAAAACAAAAAAACAAACAGTAATCCTAGAAATGCAGGAAACGATAAAGCATATTAAAAATTCAAACGAGAATATTACAAATAGACTACATCAAGCAGAAGCCAGAACATCAGATAATGAAGACAAAGTTTATCAACTTGAAAAGAATATAGTCAACACAGAAATGATGCTTAAAAGACACGAGCAATCTATCCAAGAGAAATGGGATGTCATAAAAAAACCAAACGTGAGAGTCATTAGGATAGAAGGAGGCATAGAGGTTCAAACCAAAGGAAGGAACAATCTATTGAATGAAATAATCCTAGAAAATTTTCCAGATATGAACGATGGAATGGATTGCCAAATCCTGGAAGCCTACAGGACCCCAAACCTTCAAAACCGTAATAGACCAACTCCAAGACACATAATTATGAAGATATTCAACATACAGAAGAAGGAGAGAATATTAAAAGCTACGAGAGAAAGGAGGCATATTATATTCAGGGGTAAACAAATTAGGTTAACGGCTGATATTTCATCACAAACGTTGAAAGCGAGAAGATCCTGGAGCAACGTATTTCAACTGCTAAAAAATAATGGATTCCAACAAAGAATACTGTATCCAGCAAAATTTAGCTTCAGATTTGACAATGAAACTAAAATATTTCATGATAAAAAAAAAACTTAAAAGAATTCACAGCCATAAAACCAGTACAGCATGGCATCCTTAGCAAAACACTAAAAGAAGAGGAATTGAAAAACAGCACCCCAAACTAACAGTGAGAGGTAACTCAGTATAGGGAAGGGAAAAAATAAACAAAAAGGAAAAACTAGCCATACTAAAATAAATAAATAAACAAGCATGAGGTTAGTACTAAGCATATGTCAATAGTAACCTTAAACGTTAATGGCTTAAATTCCCCAATTAAGAGACATAGGCTAATAACCTGGATGAAAAAAAAAAAAACAAATCCAACAATATGCTGCCTTCAGGAGACTCATCTGATAGGAAAAGACATACACAGACTGAAGGTGATAGGTTGGGAAAATCATACCACTCACATGGCGCCCCGAAGCAAGCAGGAGTGGCCATAGTCAAATCGAATAAAATCAACTTCAAACCTAAGTTAATCAAAAGGGGTAAAGAAGCACACTACACAATATTAAAAGGAACCATCCACATACAAGACATAACAATAATCAATATGTATGCATCAAACAATGGTGCTATAACATTCATAAAACAAACTCTCCTCAAGTTCAATAGTCAAATAGACCACAACACAATAATTATGGGTGACTTCAACACACGGCTCTCTCCATTGGACAGATCCTCCAGACAAAAGCTGAATAGAAACTATTGAACTCAATAACACAATCAATAACCTAGACTTAACCGACATATATAGAATATATCAACCATCATCAAGTGGTTACACGTTCTTCTCAGCAGCACATGAATCCTTCTCAAAGATAGACCATATAATATGCCATAGGACAACATTTAGAAAATATAAAGATGCGGAGATAATACCATGCATCTTCTCTGATTACAGTGGAATGAAACTGGATATCAATAATAAAAGAAGGAAGGAAAAATCATTCATCTCATGGAAAATGAACAATATGTTACTGAATGATAAATGGGTTACAAAAGACATAAAGGAGGAAATCAAAAAATTCTTGGAGATGAATGGAAATACAGACACAACATATTGAAATCTATGGGACACAATGAAAGCAGTTTTAAGAGGGAAATTCATTTCCTGGAGGTCATTCCTCAAAAAATGAAAAAACTAACAAATAAATGAGCTCACAATTCATCTCAAAGCCCTAGAAAAGGAAGAGCAAATCAACCGCAAATATAGTAGAAGGCAAGAAATAATTAAAATTACAGTGGAAGTTAACCAAATTGAAACAAACAAAAAAAAACATTAAAAATTGATAAAACAAAAAGTTGGTTCTTTGAAAAAATAAATATGATTGACAGACCCTTAGCCTTGCTAATGAAGAGAAGAAGAGAGAGATTACTAACATACGAGATGAAAAAGGCAATATCACTACAGACACTACAGCAATACAGAAGATAATTAGAAATTATTTTGAAACCCTATATTCCAATAAAATAGAAGATAGCGAAGTTACGGATGAATTTCTTAAGTCATATGATTTGGCCAGATTGAGTCAGGAAGATACACACAATATAAATAGACCAATAACAAAGGAGGAAATTGAAGAAGCCATCAAAAGACTACCAACCAAGAAAAGCCCTGGACCAGATGGATATACAGCAGAGTTTTACAAAACGTTCAATAAAGAAATAATACCAATACTTTTCAAGTTATTTCAAGAAATAGAAAAAGAAGGAGCTCTTCCAAATTTATTTGATGAGGCCAACATCACCCTGATCCCAAAACCAGACAAAGACACATCAAAGAAAGAAATCTACAGATCAATATCTCTAATGAACTTAGAATCAAAAATCCTCAATTAATTTCTGGCGAATCAAATACAAAAGCATATCAAAAAATTGTGCACCATAATCAAGTAGAATTGATCCTCGGGATGCAAGGCTGGTTCAATATATAGAAATCAATAAATGTTATTCACCACATCAATAGATTTAACGATAAGAAGCACATGATCACATCCATAGATGCAGAAAAAGCATTCAACAAAGTTCAGCATCCCTTTATGTTCAAAACACTAGAAAAACTAGGGATAACAAGAAGTTACATCAACATTGTAAAAGCTGTATATGCTAAGCCTCAGGCTAGCATCATTCTGAATGGAGGAAAACTGAAGGCATTCCCTCTAAAATTTGGAACATGACAGGGATGCCCTCTTTCAACACTTCTATTCAATTTAGTCCTCGAAATACTAACCAGAGAAATTAGACAGACAAAAGAAATTAAAGGCACAAAAATAGGAAAAGAAGAACTTAAATTATCACCATATGCAGATGATATGATAATATATCTAACAGACCAAAAAGGTTGTACAAAAAAACTACTAGAGCTAATAAGTGAATTGAGCAAAATGGCAGAATATAAAATCAACACGCATAAATAAAAGGCATTCCTTTATATCAGTGACAAATCTTCTGAAATGGAAATGAGGACAACCACCCTTTCACAATTTCCTCAAAAAAAATAAAATAAAATAAAATACTTGAGAATCAACCTAACAAAAGAGGTGAAAGATTAATACGATGAAAACTACAGACCCCTAAAAAGAGAAATAGAAGAAGACCTTAGAAGGTGGAAAAATATACCCTGTTCATGGAAAGGAAGAACTAACATCATGAAAATGGCGATATTTCCCAAAGTTCTCTATAGGTTTAAAACAATGCCAATCAAACTCCCAATGGCATTTCTTGTAGAAATAGATAAAGTAATCATGAAATTCATATGGAAAAAAAAAAGACCCAGAATAGCAAAAGCAATTCTAAGCAGGAAGTGCGAATCAGGAGGTATAGTGATACAAGATTTCAAAGTGTACTACAGAGCAATAGTAACAAAAACAGCACGGTACTGGTTCCAAATCAGGCGGGTGGACCAATAGCCAGATTACAGGACACAGAGACAAATCGACAAAATTATAACTATCTTATATTTGATAAAGGGGAAAAAGGCATGCAATGGAGGAAAGAGAGCATCTTCAACAAATGGTGCTGGGAAAACTGGAAATACATATGCAACAAAATGAAATTGAATACCCTCCTCTCGCCATGCACAAAAATTAACTCAAAGTGGATCAAGAAGCTAGATATCAAATCAGAGACTCTGCGTCTGATAGAAAAAAAATTGGCTCCCATCTACATATTGTGGGGTCGGGCTCCAAATTCCTTAATAGGACACCCATAGCACAAAAGTTATTAACAAGAATCAACAAATTGGACTTACTTAAAATGAAAATTTTTTCTCAGCAAGAGAAACAATAAAAGTGGTAAATAGTGAGCCTACATCATGGGAACAAATTTTTACTCCTCACACTTCAGATTGAGCCCTAATATACAGAGTATACAAAGAACTCAAAAAATTAAACAATAAGAAAACAAATAACCCAATCAACAAATGGGCCAAAGACCTGAACAGACACTTCTCAGAGGAGGACATACAATCAATCAACAAGTACATGAAAAAATGCTCATCATCTCTAACATTCAGAGAAATTCAGATCAAAACCACCCTAAAATATCATCTCACTCCTGTAAGATTGGCAGCCATTCTGAAGTCAAACAACAACAAGTGCTGGAGAGGATGTGGGGAAAAGGGTACTCTTGAAAATTGCTGGTGGCATTGCAATCTGGTGTGGCCAATTTGGAAAGCAGTATGGAGATTCCTGGGAAAGCCGGGAATGGAACCACCATTTGACCCAGCTATTGCCCTTCTTGGACAATTCCCTGAAGACATTAAAAGAGCGTAGTACAGGGATACTAAAACATCAATGTTCATAGCAGCACAATTCAGAATTGCTAGACTGTAGAACCAACCCAGATGCCTTTCAATAGATGAATGGACAAAAAATGTGGCATGTATACAACATGGAGTATTACACAGCACAAAAAATGACAAAATTATGGAATTTGCAGGGAAATGGATGGCACTAGAGCAGATTAGGCTTAGTGAAGCTACCCAATCCCTTAAAAACCAGTACCAAATGTCTTCTTTGATATAATGAGAGCAACTAGAAATAGAGCAGGGAGGAAGAGCAGAAAGTAAAGATGAATATTAACATATACATGAGTGGGAGGGAAAGGGAGAGAAAAGAGAAATTCCATGTAATGGAGGAAGACCCTCCTTGTTATTCAAAATTACCTAAGAGGTTGTGAGGGTAATGGAAAAATAAACAAGGAGAGAAATGAATTATAGTAGATGGGGTAGAGAGCGAAGATGAAAGGAGAGGGGAGGGGGGATAGTAGAGGATAAGAAAGGTTGCAGAATACAACAGTTACTAATAAGGCATTATGCAAAAATGTGGATGTGTAACTGATGTGATTCTGCAATCTGTATTTGGGGTAAAATTGGGAGTTCATAACCAACTTGAATCTAATGTATGAAATAGGGTATGTCAAGAGCTTTGTAATATTTTGAACAACCAATAAAAAAAAAAAAACGATCCTGATGGCTCCCCTCAAAGTCAAGCACTTCCCACATAGAGCTCATGAGAAATGTGTTTGAAAAGCTTGGACACAATGCTATCTTCTTAATGTCCCAACTGATTCTGGCTGGTCCTGGTCAGATCCCAGGTGGATACCTGGTTCATTGTAGAGCCCCACATGCTGAACAAGTGAGATCTTAGCACATAGTTGTATTTACCAAATGATGTCATGGACTAAGATGAAGACACTCTGCCCAGGGAGGAGTTCAGGGATGAGAAGGAATGATGACCACAGTTTTTCTACCCTCACAGTGACCAGTGAGTGTCATTATCCATGTGTGTATGAATAGAGGGACCCAAACAGCATATGAGACTGACAGTATAAAGACCTAACATATATACTGTCAAAGTGATATCCTGCATGCCACAAAAGGGGCAGCACAGACCTAAACTAGGGATTGGACACCACTGCTGTGCTGAGCTGGATCTTCACTACAGCCCAACTTTTGCTCTGTAACTGGATGAATTGATATTGTGCTGATCTGGCCCCATGAAAACCCATCCAGTTAAAACATGTTTCTACAAAGTAGTGTCTACAAAATCACACAAAAAGGTAGCTTTCATTGTCAGTTGGAACATGCAAAGTAAGACCTTCCTTAGTTACAGTAATATCTGGACTGTGCATCTCCTCTGACTCAGATGCCCACCATAAGTGAGCATAGTGCATTGGTGGACCTGAGGGTCACTGTTAAGGATTGGCCCTGTCCAGAGACTTTTGCCTAGAATGGGGATTGGAAGATGAATTCTGACACCTCTCACAAAAAATGTATATGAACGTGAAAATTTTTCATGAGTGAAGTGTTGTGAACTATCACATGCACTGATAAAATATAGGACCTACTGACTGGTAAAGTTTGCTATTAAATGAAGTTGCTACTGGTGCAGTGACAGGATTGAAATGGAGTTTTTCCTTTATAGAGTGTCATGAAAATTTTCTGGGTTTTCATGGGATAAGTTTTGCATGTTAATTGAGGTATTGGTGTGGAATAAACTGCACATATGAAAGGTTTACAGTTTCATCTATTTACACATATACAAAATCATGATCTAATGGAGATGGCTCTTTTTTGTTTAAACATATGGACGTTGGCCTCATGGCATGTATATATCTAGAGAAACAAACAAATGTGCAAAAACGAACACAAAGTCACACTCAGAATCATGTTGCGTGAATGCTCACAAAGACACATGTATAAAACTCTCATTGATCTAACCACTTTGCTCAACTCACATAGGTGCTTCAAGTAAATATGCAGAATGGCCATAGATATTTTTTAAATCAATTTAGACCACAAACCCCTCACTTCACATTCTCAAGGAGGTAGTGGAATCACTGAGACTCTGCACTCAAAATGAAGGAAGACTCTCTGACCCTTCGCATTATGTACATTTTCAAACAGGAAGAGAGTGAGCCCAGGATACATACCAATTATGGATCCTTTTGATTCCTCCTGTGAATACAGAAAAGGAGTCACTATGAACATCAAGCCATGATTTGACCTGTGTGCACAAGTTTTTTGTTTATTGGTGACATTCAAATATTTAATGAGAATGTGTGCAAATCAAGGGAAGAGATAGCAAATGTACTCTCACCAAATGACACAAGCTTTTCTAGGGGATTTGTGTCACAGGTCTATATTAGGTGATAATTAAGGAATTTGATGACCAGGATGGAAAATCATACCCAGGCACAAAGCTTGTTATTATACGGTGTGTAGTTTGTACTGTTTCTTGTTAATGTTGCCTTCAGTGAGGTCTCATTTGGCAACAGACACCCCAATGAGAATCTGCACACTCAGGAAATTGTGTATGTCATCTCCAGGTAACCATATCATAACACAAGAGAAAGAGAAAATAAAGAGCAACACTGGATTTCAGAGGAAGATAAGCAACCTTACCATGGATTTTGATGGGGTCTTTCGACTCATGCTTTCTCCAGGAATGAACTACACCATGTCATTTGGGTGAACTAGGAGGATGCAGAATAATGATTAGTATACTGATTTAAGGCTTATGAATAGTTCAGGGCATTTCTTGATATGGACATCAGTGAAAATATACAGCAAAGATAAGAACAAGAATGAGAGATGGCTGCGAATAGAGTGTATCACACCCAGTGTACCGCATCACTGCACAGATGAATACAGGGTTAGAACGACAAAAAGCTATCTTGTTAGGAATTTCCAGGAAAATTGCGGTGCACCGAAACCTAGGGGAAGGATTTCCATCACCGAGGACCGGTTACTGAGTCTCAAACGCAAGCCAACTGTGCCACCAGAGATTCAGGCTGACTGATCCACCGCCGGCCCTGCGGCCCGCCCTGCGTCTACAGACGGTGGAGTGCCGCCAAGAAGCTACCAGCAAGCAGAGGAAAATGGCGCTACGGATTCGGTGGAGTCCTGCTGGCTGTGCCCTCACTGAGATCTGGGATGACTTTGGTTTTTGAGATGGGTTAAGGAAGCGGTCAAGGTGTATCTCTCACAATGGAAAGTCCACCAAGGAAGCCAGAGGCCAACATCTTGGAAAGCTGACATCACCATTGCCAGGTTCCGACAGATTGCAAAAATAAAACAGCATGAACAACCAGACTACATATAACTTATCAAATGCAAATAGATGAATACTACGAATAGGTCTATAGTCCACCTAAGCCCTTTACTACCCCCAAGTACTCCTGTCTATTTTCTTGTTAATATCCGGCTGCATGTGATTTATCCCCCCCCCAAAGAAGCTAACGTATCCTAACCTCCAAACAATCAAATCACCGGACCCTAACATAAAATCCTAAGTCCAAACCTCTATTCTCTATATGCCATCAAAATCTGAAAACCTGTAATGAAACCAATGAATTTACATTAAATCACAATTAAATCCAAAATCTCGAAACATTTTCTCCTAACACAAAGGAGAGATAGTGGAAGTATAAAAACCAAAAAAAAATTTAAAGGAGAAAACAGAAACACAGCAGTGAAACAGAGTTGGAAAGTAACTTGAGCACCATGAAAAAACAAGTGGAAAAAGGAACACAAACAATGCAGGACAACTTAAATACAAAGGAGAACCTAAAGGCACCAGAAAAATGGATGGAGAAAGAAGTCAAGGCATACCTAATTCAGATGGAATGTAATCTTAGAGAAGACTTTAGACAGCAAGTTCAAACAATGAAAGTATATTTTGAAAACGAATTAATTAAGAAAATTCAAATGTCAAAGAACGCGCTCTATCACAAAATAGAGATTTAGAAAAAAACAAACAAACAGTAATCCTAAAAATGCAAGAAACCATAAACCAAGTTAAAAACTCAAACGAGAATATTACAAATAGACTAGATCAAGTAGAAGCCACAACATTAGATAATGAAGACAAAGTTTATCAACTTGAAAAGAATATAGTCAACACAGAAAGGATGCTTAAAAGACATGAGCAATCTATCCAAGATATATATGATGTCATAAAAAAACCAAACCTGAGAATCATTGAAATAGAAGAAGGCATAAAGCATCAAACCAATGGAATGAACAATTTATTGAATAAAATAATCCAAGAAAAATTCCCAGATATTAAAGGTGGAATGAATTGCTAAATCCTGGAAGCCTACAGGACCCCGGACATTCAAAACCATAATAAACCAACTCCAAGAGACATCGTTATGAAGATATCCAACATAGAGAACAAGGAGAGAATATTAAAAGCTATGAGAGAAAGGAGGCAGATTACATTCAGGGGTAAACCAATTAGGTTAATGGCTGATTTTTCATCACAGATGTTGAAAGCAAGAAGATCCTGGAACAACGTATTTCCAACGATAAAAAATAATGGTTTCCAACCAAGAATACTGTATCCAGTATTGATAATGAAATTAAAATATTTCATGATAAATAAAAGTTAAAAGAATTCGCAGCCAGAAAACCAGCAATGCATGGCATCTTGAGCAAAACACTACAAGAAGAGGAATTGAAAAACAGCTAGCCAAACTAACACTGGGAAATAACTCAGTAAAAAAAAGGAAAAAAATAACCAAAAGAAAATACTACCCATATAAAAATAAATAAATAAACAAGCACGACGGGTAGTACTAACCATATTTCAATAGTAACCTTAAACGTTAATGGCTTAAATTCCCAAATTAAGAGACATAGGCTAATAACCTGGATTAAAAAAACAAATCCAACAATATGCTGCCTTCAGGAGACTCATCTGACAGGAAAAGACACACACAGAATGAAGGTGAAAGGTTGGGAAAAATCATACTACTCACATAGTCCCCCAAAGCAAGCAGGAGTGGCCATACTCCAATCGAATAAAAGCAACTTCAAACCTAAGTTAATCAAAAGAGATAAAGAAGGACACTACATACTATTAAAATGAACCATCCATCAACCAGACATAACAATTATCAATATATATGCACCAAACAATGGTGCTGCCACATTCATAAAACAAACTCTCCTCAAGTTCAAGAGTCAAATAGACCACAACACAATAATTATGGGTGACTTCAACACACCGCTTTCTCCATTTGACAGATCCTCCAGACAAAAGCTGAATAAATAAACTATAGAACTCAATAACGCAATCAATAACCTAGACTTAACCGACATATATAGAATATATCAACCATCATCAAGTAGATACACGTTCTTCTCAGCAGCACATGGGTCCTGCTCAAAGATAGACCATATATTATGCCATAGGACAACTATTAGTAAATATAAAGGTGTGGACATAATACCATGAAACTTATCTGATTACAATGAAATGAAACTGGGTATCAATTATAAAAGAAAGATGGAAAAATCATACATCTCATGGAAAATGAACAATATGTTACTGAATGATCAATGGGTTACAAAAGACATAAAGGAGTAAATCAAAAAATTCTTGGAGATGAATGGAAATACAGACACAACATATTGGAATCTATGGGACAAAATGAAAGCAGTTTTAAGAGGGAAATTCATTTCCTGGAGGTCATTCCTCAAAAAATGAAAAAAAAAAAACAACAAATAAATGAGCTCACACTTCATCTCAAAGCCCTAGAAAAGGAAGAGCAAAACAACAGCAAATGTAGTAGAAGGCAAGAAATATTTAAAGTCAGAGCGGAAATCAACAAAATTGAAACAAAAAAACATTAAAAATTGATAAAACAAAAAGTTATTTCTTTGAAAAAATAAATAAGTTCGACAGACCCTTAGCCATGCTAATGAAGAGAAGATGAGAGGGATCTCAAATTACTAACATACGGGATGAAAAAGGCAATATCACAACGGACACTACAGAAATACATAGGATAATTCGAAATTATTTTGAAACCCTATATTCCAATAAAATAGAAGATAGCAAAGATATCGATAAATTTCTTAAGTCATATGATTTGCCCAGATTAAGTCAGGAAGATACACACAATTTAAACAGACCAATAACAAAGGAGAAAATTGAAGAATCCATGAAAATAGTACCAACCAAGAAAAGCCCTGGACGACATGGATATACATCACTGCACAGGTGAATATAGGGTTAGAACAACAAAAAGCTATCTTGTTAGGAATTTCCAGCTAAATTGGGGTGCACCAAAACCTAGAGGAAGGATTTCCATCACCGAGGACCGGTTACTGAGTCTCAAATGCGAGCCAACGGTGCGACCAGAGATCCAGGCTGACTGATCTGCCGCCCGCCCTGCGACCCGCCCCGTGGCTACAGATGGCGAGGTGCCGCCGAGAAGCGACCAGCAAGCAGAGAGAAATGGTGCTACGGATTCTGTGAAGTCCTGCTGGCTGTGCACTCTCTGAGCTCTGGGATGAGTTCAGGGTTTGAGATGAAGGAAGGAAGCGGTCCAGTTCTATCCCCCACAACTTAAAGTCCACCAATGAAGCCAGTGGACAACATCTTGTAAAACTGATGTCACCATCGCCAGGTTATGACAGATTGCTACAATAAAACAGTATGAACAACCAGACTACATATAACTTACTAAATGCAAATAGATGAATACTACGAATAGGTGTATAGTCCACCCAAGCCCTTAACTACCCCCAAGTACTCCTGTCTATTCTCTGTTAATATCCGACTGCATTTGAGTAACCCCCCAAAGAAGCTAACGTATCCTAACCTCCATACAATCAAATCAACCGATCTTTACATAAAATCTTAAGTCCAAACCTTAGTTCTCTATATGCCATCAAAATCTGAAGGCCTTTAATGAAACCAATGAATTTACCTTATATCACAATTAAATTCAACATCTCAAAACATTGTCTCCTAACACAAAGGAGAGATAGTGGAAATATAAAAAACAAAATAAATTTAAAGGAGAAAACAGAAACACAGCAGTCAAATAGAGTTGGGAAGTAACTTGAGCACCATGAAAAAAACAAAGGGAAAAAGGAGCACAAACAATGCAGGACAACTTAAATACAAAGGAGAACCTAGAGGCACCAGAAAAATGGACAGAGAAAGAAGTCAAGGCATACCTAACTCAGATGGAATGGAATCTTAGAGAAGACTTTAGACAGCAAGTTCAAACAATGAACGTATATTTTGAAAACAAATTAAATAAGCGAATTCAAATGTCAAAGAACGAGCTCTATCACGAAATAGAGATTTTGAAAATAAAACAAACAGTAATTTTAGAAATGCAGGACACCATAAACCGAATTAAAAACTGAAAGGAGAATATTAAAAGGCAAAAGATTTATATGATCTGAAGAGAAACCAGAGTATAACAAACGAGAATATTACAAATAGACTAGATCAAGTAGAAGCCAGAACATCAGATAATGAAGACAAAGTTTATCAACTTGAAAAGAATATTGTCAACACAGAAAGGATGTTTAGAAGGCATGAGCAATCTATTCAAGAGACATGGCATGTCATAAAAAAACCAACCCTGAGAGTCATTGGAAGAGAAGAAGGCAGAGAGCATCAAACCAAAGAAATGAACAATTTATTGAATGAAATAATCTTAGAAAACTTCCCAAATATGAAAGGTGGAATGGATTGCCAAGTCCTGGAAGCCTACAGGACCCCAAACATTCAAAACCATAATAGACAAACTCCAAGACACATAATTATGAAGATATCCAAAATACAGAACAAAAAGGGAATATTAAAAGCTACGAGAGAAAGGAGGAAGATTTCATTCAGGGATAAACCAATTAGGTTAACGCTGATTTTTCATCACAGACGTTGAAAGCGAGAAGATCCTGGAACAACGTATTTCCAACGATAAAAAATATTGGATTTCAACCAAGAATACTGTATCCAGCAATATTAAGCTTCAGATTTGACAATGAAATTAAAATATTTCATGATAAATAAATGTTAAAAGAATTCACATCCAGAAAACCAGCACTGCATGGCATCTTGAGCAAAACACTACAAGAAGAGGAATTAAAAAACAGCACCCCAAACTAACAGTGGGAGGTAACTCAGTAAAGGGAAGGAAAAAAAATAACCAAAAAGGAAAAACTATCCATATTAAAATAAATAAATAAACAAGCATGACCGGTTGTACTAACCATATTTCAATAGTAACTTTAAACGTTAATGGCTTAAATTCCCCAATTAAGAGACATGGGCTAATAACCTGGATTAAAAAAACAAATCCAAAATATGTTGCCTTCAGGAGACTCATCTGATAGGAAAAGACATACACAGACTGAAGGTGAAAGGTTGGGAAAAATCATACCACTCACATGGTCCCCCGAAGCAAGCAGGAGTGGCCAGAGACATATTGAATGAAATCAACTTCAAACCTAAGTTAATCAAAAGGGATAAAGAAGGACACTACATACTATTAAAAGGTACCATCCACCAACAAGACATAACAATTATCAATATATATGCACCAAACAATGGTGCTGAAACATTCATAAAACAAACTCTCCTCAAGTTCAAGAGACAAATAGACCACACCACAATAATTATGGGTGACTTCAACACACCGCTTTCTCCATTGGACAGATCCTCCAGAAAAAAGCTGAATAAAGATACTATAGAACTCAATAACACAATTAATAACCTAGACTTAACAGACATATATAGAATATATCAACCATCACCAAGTGAATACACGTTCTTCTCAACAGCACATGGATCCTTCTCAATGTTAGACCATATATTATGCCATAGGACAACTATTAATAAATATAAAGGTGTGGAGATAATACCATGCAACTTATCTGATTGCAGTGGAATGAAACTGGATATCAATGATAAAAGAAGGATGGAAAAATCATACATCTTATGAAAAATGAACAATATGTTACTGAATGATCAATGGGTTACAAAAGACATAAAGGAGTAAATCAAAAAATTCTTGGAGATGAATGGAAATACAGACAAAACATATTGGAATCTATGGGACACAATGAAAGTAGTTTAAAGAGGAAAATTCATTTCCTGGAGGTAATTCCTCAAAAAGTGAAAAAACCAACAAATAAATGAGCTCACACTTCATCTCAAAGCCCTAGAAAAGAAAGAGCAAAACAACAGCAAATGTAGTAGAAGGCAATAAATAATTAAAATCAGAGCAGAAATCAATAAAATTGAAACAAAAAAAACATTAAAAATTCATAAAACAAAAATTTGGTTCTTTGAAAAAATAAATAAGATCGACAGACCCTTAGCCAAGCTAACGAAGAGAAGAACAGAGAGAGCTCAAATTACTAACATACGGGATGAAAAAGGCAATATCACAATGGACACTACAGAAATACAGAAGATAATTAGAAATTATTTTGAAACCTTATATTCCAATAAAATAGAAGATAGCAAAGATATTGATAAATTTCTTAAGTCATATGATTTGCCCAGATTGCCAGGAAGATGCACACAATTTAAAGAGACCTATAACAAAAGAGGAAATTTAAGTAGCCATCAAAAGACTACCAACCACGAAAAGCCCTGGACTACATGGATATACAGCAGAGTTTTACAAAACCTTCAAAGAAGAATTAATACCAATAGTATTCAAGTTATTTCAAGAAATTGAAAAAGAAGGAGCTCTTCCAAATTCATTCTATGAGGTCAAACATCACCCTGATCCCGAAACAATACAAAGACACTTCAAAGAAAGGAAAATACAAGCCAATATCTCTAATGAACTTAGATGCAAAAATCCACAAAAAAATTCTTATGAATCGAATACAAAAGCATATCAAAAAAATTGTGCACCATGATCAAGTAGGATTCATCCCCGGGATGCAAGGCTGGTTCAATATACAGAAATCAATAAATGTTATTCACCACATCAACAGATTTAACCATAAGAACCACATGATCATCTCAATAGATGCAGAGAAAGCATTCGACAAAGTTCAGCATCCCTTTATGTTGAAAACACTAGAAAAACCATGGATAACAGGAACTTACCTCAACATTGTAAAAGCTATATATGCTAAGCCTCAGTCCAGCATCATTCTGAATGGAGAAAAACTGAAGGCATTCCCACTAAAATCTGGAACAAGACAGGGATGCCCTCCCTCACCACTTCTCTTCAATTTAGTCCTCGAAATACTAGCCAGAGCAATTAGACAGACAAAAGAAATTATTGGATAAAAAATAGGAAAAGAAAAACTTAAATTATCACATATTCAGATGATATGATGATATATCTATCAGACCAAAAAGGTTGTACAAAGAAACTACTAGAGCTAATAAGTGAATTTAGCAATTTGGCAGGATATTAAATGAACACTCATAAATCAAAGGCATTCCTGTATATCAGTGACAAATCTTCTGAAATGGATATGAGGACAAACACTGCATTCACAATATCCTCAATAAAAATAAAATACTTGGGAATCAATCTAACAAAAGAGGTTAAAGATTAATACAATGAATACTACAGAAACCTAAAGAGAGAAATAGAAGAAGACCTTAAAAAATGGAAAAATATACCCTGTTCATGGATAGGAAGAACTAAAATCATCAAAATGGCGATATTACAAAAAGTTCTCTATACGTTTAATGCAATGCCAATCAAAATCCCAACAGCATTTCTTGTAGAAATAGATAAAGCAATCATGAAATTCATATGGAAAAATAAAAGACGCAGAATAGCAAAAGCAATTCTAAGCAGGAAGTGTGAATCAGGAGGTATAGTGATACCAGATTTCAAACTGTACTGCAGAGCAATAGTAACAAAACCAGCATGTTACTGGTACCATAACAGGCAGGTGGACCAATGGTACAGATTAGAGGACACAGAGACCAATCCACAAAATTACAACTATCTTATATTTGATAAAGGGGATAAAAGCATGCAATGGAGGAGGGATAGCATCTTCAACAAATGGTGCTGGGAAAACTGGAAATCCATATGCAAAAAAATGAAACTGAATCCCTTTCTCTGGCCATGCATAAAAGTTAACTCAAAATGGATCAAAGACCTTGATAGGAAATCAGAGACTCTGCGCCTTAAAGTGAAAAAGTTGGTTACAATCTACATATTGTGGGATTGGGCTCCAAATTCCTTAATAGGACACCCATAGCACAGAGTTAATAACTAGGATCAACAAATGGGACTTACTTAAACTAAAAAGATTTTTCTCAGCAAGAGAAACAATAAGAGAGGTAAATAGGGAGCCTACATCCTGGTAACAAATTTTTACTCCTCACACTTCAGATAGACCCCTAATATCCAGAGTATACAAAGAACTCAAAAAATTAAACAATAAGATAACAAATAACCCAATCAACAAATCGGTCAAAGACCTGAACAGACACTTCTCAGAGGAGGACATACAATCAATCAACATGTACATGAAAAAATGCTCACCATCTCTAACATTCAGAGAAATGCAAATCAAAAACACCCAAAGATACCATCTCACTCCAGTAAGATTAGCAGCCACACTGAAGGCAAACAACAACAAGTGCTGGAGAGGTTGTGGGGAAAAGGGTACTCTTGTACATTGCTGGTGGGACTGCAAATTGGTGCGGCCAATTTGGAAAGCAGTATGGAGATTCCTGGGAAAGCTAGGAATGGAACCACCATTTGACCGAGCTATTGCCCTACTTGGACTGTTCCCTGAGGACCTTAAAAGAGTATACTACAGGGATACTGCCACAACGATGCTCACAGCAGCACAATTCACAATAGCTAGACTGTGGAACCAACCCAGATGCCCTTCAATAGATGAATGGATTAAAAAAAGTGGCATTTATACACAATGGAGTATTATGCAGCACTAAAAATGACAAATTCATGGAATTGACCGGGAAATGGATGGCATTAGAGCAGATTATGCTAAGCGAAGCTAGCCAATCCCTAAAAAATCAAAGGCCAAATGTCTTCTTTGTTATAATGAGAACAACTATGAACAGAGCAGGGAGGAAGAGCAGGAGGAAAAGATCAACTTTATACAGAGACATGAGGTGGGAGGGAAAGGGAGAGAAAAGGGAAATTGCATGGAAATGGAAAGAGACCTTCATTGATATACAAAATTACATATCAGATAATTTAAGTTATGAACTCCCATTTTTACCCCGTATACAGATTGCAGAATCACATCAGTTACACTTCCGTTGATTTATATATTGCCATACTGGTGTCTGTTGTATTCTGCTGCCTTTCCTATCTTTACTATCCCACTTGAATCAAAGTGTGGAATATGATATATCAAGAACTATGTAATGTTTTGAACAATCAACAATAAAAAAAAAGATAATTTTAGGGGGAAGGGAAAAAATTCAGAGAAAGAATTAAATTACAACAGTGGGGTAGAGAGCAAAGATGAGAGGGGAGGGGAGGGAGGATAGTATAGGATAGGAAAGGTAGCAGAATACAACAGTTACTAATATGGCATTATGTAAAAATGTGGATGTGTAACTGATGTGATTCTGCAATCTGTATTTGGGGTTAAAATGGGAGTTCATAACCCACTTGAATCTAATGTATGAAATAGGTTATGTCAAGAGCTTTGTAATATTTTGAATAACCAATAAAAAAGAACAAGAATGAATGGGAAGTACAGCCTTTGGGTTTCCAGTAGATTGGAACCAGGTGTGATATATTTTTTTTGTATTTTGTACCTTTAGGAGTATGTTTTTCTCTAGAGATGACCACTGAGGCCACTTTAAAATATGCAAAATATTTCACATCTCTGTAGGAGATTAGTTATTACTAATATATTGTAATAACCTGGACTGTGTTATATCACTAAGTGATGTACACAGTTCCCTAATCCAAAGCATCACCATCAGGATAATTTCCTGAAATCTTAATGCTTCTTTTACTTACAGAGTGAAGAACCTGGATCTTTTGGCTCAGCAACATCTCTGTCTACAGAGAGGGCCTACTAACCAAAACTACATTTGGGTGTCATGAAGTGGGAAAAAATTATATCAAGCAAATCATGCATTAGTGTGGGTTTTTATTTTTAGAAAATGGATGCTTGTTCTGGGCATGTTAGAAGAGAATTTCTGAAGAAGCTCCCATAGCCTCACAAACACATACACAATTTTTACACATGGACATGCTCAGAGATACCACCCCATGCTCATTCACATAAATGCACACCACACAAAAGACAGCTGTTTCAGGATCATGGTAGTGGGCCACAATTCTTCACTGGATTATCACTTTGTCACCATATGCCTATCCTCATTTCCAAACAAAATCTAAATCCAGGATAACTTATTACATAGAAACAGGAAGGAATGTGTGACCGATCTAAGTACAGAGGTTTTGCTCAGCATGTTAGGGAGTTGAGAATACTTACTTTGCTCATTTGTTGCAGAGGCTACCTGTAGTTACAGAAAGGAAGACAGCGTTAGCAGGAGATCATTTGCACAAGTCTA
Source organism: Callospermophilus lateralis (assembly GCF_048772815.1). Lineage (NCBI taxonomy): Eukaryota > Metazoa > Chordata > Mammalia > Rodentia > Sciuridae > Callospermophilus > Callospermophilus lateralis. The sequence continues at coordinate 172,698 of NW_027511721.1, read as the reverse complement.
CTGTTGGCTGTGGTGAAATTAGATAACTAGATGGGAAACAGCAGTTGGGGCAAAGATCACAAAGTAAGGCAGAGAAGGCACTTGTGAAAATACATGAGCTTTGCATGAGGGATTTCTCGGGTACAATTTGATGACATGCATAAAATTCTTTTTCTATCAAGGAAAAGAGCCACTGAAGAAAATGCTCACTACAATTATTTGACAATGGTTGTTCTCATATGTGAATTTCATCTTGAATCTTTCTCACAGGGAATAGATGTGCAGTTGTAATTCCATCACCTATGAGTCACCTATAATGAACACTGTCATATTTTCATGAAGGAATTTGAATTAAAAGGAAGAAAACAACACTTATATCTAAGACAAAGAAGGGTCACATTGCCTTAGCAATGTAATTTTTTTGGTCTTCTGCCACAATGGGTACCACCTCTATTATGACTTGATAGCAATCTAGGGAAATATAGAGTAACTGTCAGTATATTGGTTTGCTGAAGAAACACTCCAGGAGCTTCCTAACTGTGGACATGGGTCTAGAGTGTACGGAGACGGTTGTTTAACACACACAGGCTGAATTAGTGCTGGAACATGATTGTTTCTGAATGGCAAGAGAAGGAGCATATCAGGAAACAAAAATTCAAAATAGACAAAAAATGGAAGGAACTACAATGAGAAATTAAATATTCTACTGTTACACTAGAAGGTTTCAGCATTCCTTTGTAACACTTGACAGATCCATCAGGAAGTAAAGAAAAAGTATACTTTTGAATCAATCATTTCTGTTATGGGTCAAAGTACTTCCACACAAATACATGTTTAAATTCTAAACATGGTTAAGTTAGAACTTAAACCGTACCTCCAAATTTTACTGGGTTTTAAATGAGAGTCATTGTGATCTTAGCAATTAAAAGTATCCTCTGAACAGGGTGGACCCATTCTCCAAATAGGGCATCTGTTCTCATGAAGATGGGCACATTCATGAGAGACTAATGCCATGTGATGATGCAAGAAGAGAGGAAAGTGCTGCAGTTGAAAACCAAGCAGATAAAGGATGGCCACCAAACCAGTAACAGCTAAGAATGGGCAGGAAAAATCCTTCCTTAAAGTTTTCAGAAGTAACATGTTTCTGCTAACAGGTCAATGTGGGATTCCTAAGAAATAGAGCTCTAAGATAGTAGACTTACATTACTTCAACCCAAGAAAGCTGGTACTTAGTTATGGCAACCCTAGGAATTTACCAAAACCATTATCAATCACATAGATCTATTTGGCATTTGTACAAATACTTCATACGACAGTGAGAGAATAAAATTTGTTTTCAAGTTAACATGAGGTATTCATCAAGATAAAATATATTTTGGCCCAAAACGTTCCTTGGCATGTTGAGAAATTGTGCAAATTTGCTGTCAGGAGAAGAGAAGTTGGCAAATGGAGGAAGGATGCACCCACGACAGTTCTTCAGTGCCAGACTTAGAAGGCAAGAAGACTGCTTCTCAGTGAGAGGGGAACTAAAGGAAGTCACCCAAACTTAATAGTGAATGGATAAAATTATAGAGGAATATAAAGTCAAAAACTCAAGCAAAAGAAATAATACAAGACAGAAGCAAATTTAAGATAGAGAGAACCTTTATTTCTTGCAGCTCCACCACCTGTAATGCAAACAGTGCGAATAGTCGTTCCTCTCAGGTGTGCAAAAGAGGGGTTTCACGAAAACTCAATAGTGGACACTCAGGGAGTCTTAGAGAATCAGAAACTTGGCTACATTAAACAAAGACAAAAAAGAAAGTACATTAGATCCAAGCTGACGGTGGCAGAAGCAGCAGTAGCAGCAGCAGGATTAGTGGCACTGCTAGATCACCTAAAGAAAGAAATGGACAGAAACAAAATAGAAAGATTCAGTGTGAAAATCCTGAGATCAGAGAGGCAACGTTTTCTTGGCTGAAAAGAGGCTTCTTTGCACTGCACACTGTACATGAAGAAAGATCTGTGATTCATGCTGTCCCCAGAGAGCAAGGCAGGAGCCACCTTGACACAGCCAAGCTGATGCTGCCACTGCAGGAGCCAGGAGCTGGGAGATCTGAGCAGGTAGGCACACATGGACCCGAACGGCACCTGCCACAGCACCTAGGCTTTACCTGGCTGAGCTAGAGCAAAAGGCATGGAGAGAATTCTCCCCAGGGTAACTCAAGTCAGAGATGTGCAGGCAAGCTCTGGTCCTTTCCTCCTTGAGTCTGGTGCCTCCCAGGACCAGCTGAAAGGGATTGAGAATTTGAAGGAGCAGGTGTAAAAATGGGCTGCTGGGAATAGATGCCCAGACCATAAGCCCAGGAAGCATGTAAAGGTCGCTCCACAGGCAGCAGAGTGGGTGGGGAGAAGCTGACTAGCACACCCATAGTTGGAATTAAGGACAAGATTCAGAAAATCACCTCCATAGATGTAGAAAAGCTCTTGATTAAAAAGGAGAAACAATTCATTTCAAAAATAAAGGAGAAACCTAGAAAAAAAGCAACTTAGTTTCAATATTATAAAAGCCATATATGAGAAATTCAAAGCCAACATCACACTGAACAGAGATAAAAATGAACTGTCTTCTTCAAATATCAAGAACAAGAAAAGAATGTCTACTTTTGCCAATTTTATTCAATATATTTTTCTGAAAAAATGTCAGAACAATCAGGCAAAAGTAGGAAATTAATAGGATACCATAAGAAAAATTCAAATTGTCCACATTACCTGGTGACATGATTCTATATTTAGAAGGCCCAAAAATTTTCACCAGAAGAATTCTAGAAGTAATAAATTAGGCAATGTAGCAGGATAAAAGATCAACACAAATAAATCAATATTGTCACTATACTCCAACATTGATGGCACTGATTTAGAATTCAAGAAAATAATTTTTTTTTATAATAATGTAAAAAAGCCCCTGAGGATAAATCTACCAAATAGGATGTAAGATCTCTACAACAAAACTATAGAACACTGAAAAAGAAATGGAAGAAGACCTCAGAAGGGGCAAAATAGTTCTGTGTTCTTGGATAGGCAGAATTAATATTGTCAAAGTGACCATAATATCAACAATATCCAGGTTCAATGAATTCAATACAATCCCCTTCAAACTACAAATGATATTCCTTACATATTGAAAAACTAACCATGAAATTCATTTGAGATGATGATGATTATAATAATAGTAATAAGAATTATTATTATAATATAATATTATATTAATTATTATATTTATTAAATAATAATAATAATGATGATGATGATGATGATGATTATTATTATTATTATTATTATTATTTGGCAAACCAATTCTGAGCAAGAATAAGTAAGGTGAAAGCCTTACGGAGATGAGTAGCAAAAACAGTATCTTATTGAACTGAAAATAGATATGAAGATTCTTGAATTGAATATACCACACAGAGAAAACCCACCTGATACTTACATCCACCTGATACTGGACAACAGCACCAAAATACATGTTAAAGGGGACATTATGGTTTAAACAAATGGTGCTGGGGAAAGTGGATAATCATAGAAATATCAGGAAGGATGAGAGAAAGAAGGTACACTGACACAATGTTGGTGGGTTTGTAAATTATTATGACAACTCTGGAATGCAATGTGCAGATTCCTGACAATCCCAAGAGTGGAACTCATAGGACTCAGCTATTACATTCCTCCCTGCTTCTTCTATATAACTACAAGTCAGCATTCTATAGTGATACAATCACTTCAACGTTTCTAGCATTCACCATAAATACATTGTATGATCAACCCAGATGTCCACCAGCAGTTGAAATAATCAAGTGCACAGAATTAAAAGGTAACTAGATCTTTACTTCTGGATTTATAGCACTGCTGAATGACTCAAAGCATGTAAATTTGTACATGTTAAATAAAATAAGAATTGGAAATCTGAATCAACTAGAATCCTTATTGCAGAATGGACACAATGACAGGATTTCCACAGTACCTTCGTTGGAATTCTCATTTGTAACAGCACTGTTTGGTGGCCAGAGGTCTCCTCTGGACCAAGGCCAGAGGCAACAACCTGGGAAATTTGATAAAACAGAGTTAGCTGTTGACAATGTGCTAGGAAGAAAACATAGGGTCATCAATAGTAATTCAAATAACAGTTCAAACAGTTTTAATTGATAAGCGATCATTGTAAATATCTGGGGGTATAATTTGAGCTTTGAATTCAAGTATGTATTTATACCCTAATAGCATGCCCAGAAACTTAAATATTTCTTGTATGTTTTTTTTCTGTCATTTTCAACAACAAGAGGTGATAATTATCTTATCAGAAATAGGTCTGGGACACAAAGATAAATGCTGCATAATATCACTCTTTCGTGGAAACTGCAAAATTGATCATAGAAGGTGAGAGTAGAGTATTAGTTAGCAGAGCAGGGGAGACAATGTTACAATTGAATATTAGAAAAAAAGTTCTGATGTATTTTTGCAGTCTGTTAACAGAGTTGAAAACAGTAAAATCTGGGTCTCGGGATGTGGCTCATTTGGAGAATGCTTGCCTTGCATGCCTGAGGCATGGGGTTTGATTCCCAGCACCACATTTATATAAATAAATAAATAAATAAAGGTCCATGAATAACTAATAAAAATTTTTAAAAATAGCAAAATCAATGTTTAATAAATTTTGAAGGAGGGATGTGAATGTTCTTAGATTTCACACTACTGAGTTTATTTTTCACCATTGGGGCAGCAAAGCACCTGAGTCAGATTGATCTTTAGGATAACAATGCAATGTGTGAGGTCTACAACCCAACACAATATTGTGTGGTCAAAAAGAATTACTGAGGCGGAATCATAGAAATCAGAGAAAACAGTGACCATAAGTAGAGGCTGTAGTTATGTGGCTTTTGTTCAAATCCTACCTCAAAAATTAAATACCTGTTCAGTTAAATAAACCCCTTCTCAATTGTTGCAAAAAGTGTGGCATCTGATCCATGTAATGGTATAAGGCTGACGATGACCACATCCATGCATTCTTAAGAGGACTGGTGCTTCATATGGGTGCTAATGTGTCCTGACATTAACTAGTACACTTCATTAAATGTTTGGAAAAATAAGCTCAATCGTTGACAGTGTTTGAAGAGAGAGGTGTCAAACAGAGGTCATCCTCCAGAGCAATGGGTAAAGAAAGTCTATTCCTCATTCTTTACAGATGGATATTTGTAAAGCTCATGGAGAATATCTGTGACCTCCTATGACTCCATATCAGCCTAAAGGGATGGGTGGAGCATACTCTGTCCACCACAATTTAGAGTTTAGGTGTTTGTAATTTAGAGATTTTATGTGTCTTGCCCAGATTCACAAGAATGATGAGCGGTGGATATGGGACAGGAATGTAGCTATTTACCTGGGAACAGAAATCCCTGAGCATTTGAGTCCTCTAGTGGATATCCTAGAACCAGGAATCCAGAACTCTTCTCAGTACTTTTTGAATACTTCTTCCTTCAGGCCTCTTTGGCATGAGGTTTAAGTAGCAGACACCATGAGAAATGTTCAAGTTATAACCCTGGGCTCCTGTCTCTTCATTGCAATTACTGACTTAAAAATGATCATTTCATGTAAATGAAGCCTATCTGAAGGTCAAGGTGAAAAGGTTAAGAATGTAAGAATTAAGTTCTGTTTTCCTGGAACCTGAAACTCATGTAGAAGTTGAAAACAACTCCCGGAAATGCCCACTAAATGTATGTTGAAATCTCCCCTGATCATCTGGTTGCTCTACGAAAACAACCCCCCTCCCAGAATCCATGCAATGATTGGCTATGCTGTATGTGAAGTCCCTGCCCTCTCCAAGGAATGTATATAAGCTCTGCTTAAGCTGTTCCCGGGGCTCTCTGCTCTATTCAAGTGAGCTCTGAGCCCCAGCATGCTGGACCCCCCAATAAACCCTTTGCTGTTGCATGAGACAGTCTCTTGGTGGTCTCTTTCTTCGACGCTTGCCCGACCTTTACAAAGGGTAGAGTCCACACTTGGAGCCATCCTCCCCCAGGGTCTTCTCACTTCCAGCTGTCTCCAAGTGATCCTTCCTGACGAGCAGTTGACCATCTAAATCATCAGAGTTCTCTGGGGCTCACCAACTGTTTCAGAACTTGGGACATTTTAAACCAACTGCCACTTGATGGCTGTGCCAAGAATGAAGTTTCCTTGAGCTTTTCCCTCCTGGATGGCCTGTTAGTGGGGATTAATCAGGGAAACATATACTCTGGGCTGATGGTTTGATGTTTCCATGTCAGAAGCTGGCCTGCCCCATGTCTGCAGTCTAATATTCTGAGCCATTATCTGAGCAGTCAGACAAGGCCTGGTTGAAATATCATTTCTCCATATGCACCAGCTCTGATCAGGCATATTCTTGCTCCTGGCTTTCCAAGCCTCTTCCTAGACACTGCATGGCCAGGGGCCAGAGACTTACCTGCCTATATGGAACCACCACTAACTATAAAGTGTGAACCTCAACCAATGGATCCTCCCTGAAACCACTGAGGCCCTCATTTCCTCCATTATCAGACATCCACTCCACTGACCTCAAGGCACTGTCCTTTTTGCCTTCTTCCCAGTAGCCCCCAAACACCTGGGATCCTGTAGTCATCAACCAATTGGAAACGTTTTCTGAAATTTCAGTCCTCTTTTCTTTAACAAAAGTCTTGATTTAGACTTCTCTAACATTATCTTTTAATATTCATATATATTGAGATGGGTTTGGTTTCTAATTGCCCTTTCATGGTATATATATCGCCTTACTTAGCATCCATATACTATGTCTCACTTTATTTTTTCATCTCATGAAAGCAAGGTGGGTGTCCTGCTCCTGTAATTCACTTTAAAGGCACACATGTTATTGGCATTAGGAATGGTTCATTTAACTAAATTTAGAAAAACATTTTCAGTAACCAGGTCAATAGAACAAGCAAATATATGAATTGAGTGACAAAACAATATCACCAAATATTTAAATCTCAGGAGAGAAGATTCAGTGTTGAAGATAAAAAAATCAAGAGGAAAATATATTCAGTAAACATTAACTGCCCTTTGGAGAAACACACTTAAAATATCACTGACAACATACCTTTCCCACAGCAGTTAAGATTTCCCATGGCCAACCAGGAACTCAAAACCTCCCTACTCTTCTCCAACTTTAACTTACACCAACTCACTCACCACACCAACTGAGTGGAAATGGAAGGTAAGATGTGCATTCCACATTACCATGGTGACTGGTCAACATGGAACTTTCATTGTGAGCACATGCCACATTCTGAGCTGCTACTATTAGAAAGTGTATTTTCATGTCCAAGTGTGTTGTTGAATAGTTTGTGTATTGCTTCAAAAACTGAAACCTAGAACTATATATTAATATTTGTTGTTAATAAAAAGAAGTTAAATTAGAAAAAAAGGATTTACTCCCAAAATTATTTCATTCATCAAAAAATCATGGGATGAAAGGGATGCATAGCTATAGTTTTGAAAATCAAAGAAGATTCCATTTCTGGTTTGTAATTCTAAACCAACACATGTCTCAATCTTTCTGAACCTCCAAACATTTGTAGATAGAGAAAATTAAAATGTCTTTTTGATTCAGAATGAAAATGTATACAAAGTATTATCTTTCAAGAGTTGAGGAAATTTTCAGGAAGGAGAAATTTTAAGATCACATCCCCCTTATTTTAAATTTGAAAACAAAACTATTTTCTATTTAGTAGGATTTAATCCAATCATTTGAATTTATCTTGCTCTTCCATGACTCCTGCTGTGGAATCCATTCTTTTGCTTCTCATCCTAACCTGTCATCTCATACCACAAACACTCATGGTTGAACATGCACATGGTGAGGTCTATACAAACAATGTATGCAAAGTCTTTACATTGTAAAAGCTATCTATGCTAAACCCAGGGCCGACATTATTACTAAATGAGAAAAGGAGAAAGCATTCCCTCTAAGGACAGAAACAAGACAGGGATGCCCTCTATGAAACTCTAGTCAGAGTAATCAGACAGATGAATGAAATTAAAGTGATTTGCATAGAATAAGAACTCAAATTATCACCCCTTGCTGAGGACATAGTTCTATATTTAGAAGATCCAAAAAATTCCTCCAGAAAGCTTCTAGAACCAATAAATACATTCAGCAAATTAGGATATAAAATCAATACCCATGAATCAAATGCATTTCTATATATAAGCAATGAATCCACAGCAAGAGAAAGTAGGAAAACCTCCCCATTGACTCTAGCCTCAAATAAATAGAACACTTGGGAATCAATCTAAAAAAAGAGGTGCAAGACCTCTACAATGAAAACTATAGAACACTAAGAAAAAAATTGAAAAAGATCTTTGAAGATGGAAAGATTTCTCATGCTCTTGGGTAGGCAGAATTAATAGAGCCAAAAATGGCCATACTACCAAAACTTTCACAAAGATTTAATGCAATTCCTATTAAAATCCCAATGACATTCTTGTTTTTTAATTAAAAACACCAGGCAAAGGCTAATGGTCTCCCACATGGGGTCTTTCCCTTTGGGTCTCTCCTGACCCTCTTTTTGGCTTTGGCTTATGCTTTCCCTCAGGGAAGTCATTCCATGTGGACCTTCAGGACCTTCTTTTTGCTTGGGGCTTTTTCTATCTCCCAGGTTGCATCTGCATGGAAAGTTCTCAGGATATTCATCCTGGCCCCAGCAACTCAGGCAACTCAGGACAAGGCAACTCTGGGAACTCTGGACACACAGGTAACTCTGGACACATTGAAGAGCCATTTCCTCCTGGCACCCCACTGGAGCCCACAAGCCAGGTGGATAGCTGACAAGAGGAGGCACCTGGGGTGCAATTGCTGTCACTGCTGTGGCTGTTGTTCCTGCTGATTCTGATTTCATTACTACAGGGGCTTGTAGAGGTGTATAGTATGGGAATCCGACTGGGATTGGCACTGAATGGGGCACAGACATTTTCACATGGGGTTGCATTGCCTGGAGCCAAGGACCTGGGTGTGCTGGCACATAAAGCAAAGGTGCTGGGGCTGGCATCTGGGCCTCCAAATGTGGTATGCCCTCTGTTCCAGATGCTACCACCTCTGCCTGCTCCTCTCCTTCCAGGAACCATGCCACAGCACCATGCTGTTGGGCTCCCATAACAGGTACAACCTTTGGGGGCAATGGATCTGCGAAGGCTGACCTCTCAGCCTGAGGTATCCTCTCACGTAGCACTTCACGCTCATCCATTGCCTGTTGAAAGACAATCTAAGTGAAGTGCAGCTGAGTAGTAGCATCATCATGGTCCTCACACAGCCACTGCAGCTCGGAGGCCAAAGCCCAGCAAGCCGCCTCACCCTCCTCCAGTTGGTCCTGCAGCAGACAGGCACGATGCCCCTGCTGCTCCCGCTGCCTTGCCACCACTCGCATGCCCAGGGCAAGGGCACTTCAGGTGCATTCCCTCTTGAGGTCTCGAGGCACCAGAAAGTCCACCACCACAGTGCGAATCTACTCCTCTACCTTGTTCCAGGGACAAGAGCGAAAGGCCATGAAAAACTCGGGGCCACCACTGTTCAGGAGAGCTTCATTATTAATGAATCAGACCACCTCTTTGTGGAGAAAGCCACTGACATGCTCGCCAAATTCCACTCTCATGGCTCTGGCGGCCTTTATTTCTTAATTTCATGAAAACAAGGTGGATTTCCTCCCCTTGTTTATTTATTCACTTTTCTATTAAAATATTTATTTATTTTAATTTGTTATATGTGATGGCAGAATGCAATTCATTTCATATTAGATGTAGAGAGCACCATTTTTCAAGTCTCTTGTTGTACAGAAAGTTTTTTCACACCATTCGTGTCTTCATATATGTACTTAGGGTGATGATGTCTAACTGATTCCACCATCATTTGTACCCCCATGCCCCCTCCATTCCCCTTCTTTCCCTTTGCCCTATCTAAAGTTCTTCCATTTCTCCCATGCCCTGCTATCATCATTATGAATCAGCATCCTCATATCAAATAAAGCATTTGGCCTTTGATATTTTTCGATTGGCTTACTTCACTTAGAATTATATTCTCCTACTCCAACCATTTACTTGTAAATGCTATTATTTTATTCTCTTTTAGTTCTGAGTAATATTCCATTGTGTATTTATATAAAAGTTTCTCTGTGTATTCATCTACTGAAGGGCATCTGGTTTTGTTCCACAATTTAGCTATTATAAATTGTGCTGCAATAAACATTGATGTGTTTGTGTTCCTGTAGTAAGCTGTTTTTCAGTCCTTTACATCTAAGCCAAGGAGTGGGATAGCATGGTCAAATGGTGGTTATGTTGTAAGTTTCCATGAACTCTCCATACTGACTTCTAGATTGGCTACACCAAATTACAGTCCCACAAGCAATGTGTGAGTGTGCCTTTTCCCCTACATCCTGGACAACTCTTAGTGTTGTTTATAATCTTGATGGCTGCCTTTCTGATGGGAGTGAGAATCTTAGAGTACTTTTGATTAGCATTATATCTCTACCAATGAATGGTAGTCTTCATATAACTAGAAGAAGAAACCACAAATTTCATTTGTAAAAATAAGAGGCCTAGAATAGACAAAGCAATCCTCAGCAAGAAGAAGGAAGCAGAAGGCAACACAATACCAGAATTTAAACTATACTATGGATCAATAGTAACAAAAACAGCATGGTGTTGGTACCAAAGGACACATGTGGAACAATAACACAAAAATACAAGACACAAAGATGAACCCACATCTAGATGATCATATGGTCCTCATCTTTAAGTTTATTGAGGTCAAAGATTTATACAATGAAAACTACAAAACCCTAAAGAGAGAAATAGAAGAATATCTTAGAAGGTGGAAAAATATACCCTCTTCATGGATAGGCAGAACTAACATCATCAAAATGGCGATATTACCCAAAGTTCTCTATAGGTTCAATGCAATGCCAATCAAAATCCGAACGGCATTTTTTCTAGAAATAGATAAAGCAATCATGAAATTCATATGGAAAAATCAAAGACCCAGAATAGCAAAAGAAACTCTAATCAGGAAGTGTGAATCAGGCGGTATAGCGATACCAGATTTCAAACTATACTACAGAGCAATTGTAACAAAAACAGCATGGTACTGGTACCAAAACAGGCGGGTGGACCAATGGTACAGAATAGAGGACACAGAGACTAATCCACAAAGTTACAACTATCTTATATTTGATTAAGGGGCTAAAAGCATGCAGTGGAGGAAGGATAGCATCTTCAACAAATGGTGCTGGGAAAACTAGAAATCTATATGCAACAAAATGAAACTGAATCTCCTTCTCTCGCCATGCACAAAAGTTAACTCAAAATGGATCAAGGAGCTTGATATCAAATCAGAGACTCTGTGTCTGATAGAAGAAAATGTTGGCTCTGATCTACATATTGTGGGGTCGGTCTCCAAATTTCTTAAGAGGACACCCATAGCACAAGAGTTAATAACAAGAATCAACAAATGGGACTTACTTAAACTAAAAAGATTTTTCTCAGCAAGAGAAACAATAAGAGAGGTAAATAGGAAACCTACATCCTGGGAACTAATTTTCACTCCTCTCACTTCAGATAGAGCCCTAATATCCAGAGTATACAAAGAACTCAAAAAATTAAGCAATAAGATAACAAATAACCCAATCAACAAATGGGCCAAGGACCTGAACAAACACTTCTCAGAGGAGGACATACAATCAATCAACAAGTACATGAAAAAATGCTCACCATCTCAGAGAAATGCAAATCAAAACCACCATAAGATACCATCTCACTCCAGTAAGATTGGCAGCTATTATGAAGTCAAACAACAACAAGTGCTGGCGAGGATGTGGGGAAAAGCGTACACTTGTACATTGCTGGTGGGACTGCAAATTTGTGCAGCCAATTTGGAAAGCAGTATGGAGATTCCTGGGGACGCTGGGAATGGAACCACCATTTGATCCAGCTATTCCCCTTCTTGGACAATTCCATAAAGACCTTAAAAGAGCGTACAATAGGGACACTGTTACAACAATGTTCATAGCAGCACAATTCACATTAGCTAGACTGTGGAACCAACCCAGATGCCCTTCAATAGATGAATGGATAAAAACATGTGGCATTTATACACAATGGAGTATACTCTGCACTAAATAATGACATGGAATTTGCAGGGAAATGGATAGCACTAGGGCAGATTATGCTAAGTGAAGCTAGCCAATCCCTTCAAAATAAATGCCAAATGTCTTCATTGATATTAGGAGAGCAACTAAGAACAGAATAGAGAGGAAGAGCATGAGAAGAAGATCACCACTAAACAGGGACGAGAGGGGAGAGGGAAAGAGAGAGAGAAGGGAAATTGCATGATAAAGGAAGGGGACCCTCATTGTTATACAAAACTACATATAAGAGGAAGTGAGGGGAAAAGGGAAAAATAAACAAGAGAGAGAAATGAATTACAGTAGATGGGGTAGGGAGAGAAGAAGGGAAGGGAGGGGAGGGGAGACGAGGGAAGAGGAGGGAAGGGGGGATAGTAGAGGATAGGGAAGGCAGCAGAATATAACATACACTAGTATGGCATTAGGTAAAAAATGGTTGTGTAACCAGTGTGAATCTGCAATAATATGTATATAGGGTTAAAATGGGAGTTCATAATCGGCTTGAATCAAATGTGTGAAATATGATATGTCAAGAGCTTTGTAATGTTGTGAACAACTAATAAAAAAAGTAAATTAAATAAAAGAACATGTATTACATGGAACTGTTTTTCTCATAAGCACTTAAGTGTGTGAATGCACCACAAGGAAGCTATCACAGGCACATTGAGATACTCAAGACTGCAGCTTAACCTAGCTGATGCTCACTGTGGGTGGGGGTCTGCACTTGGGTACAGAATTGGGTTTCTGTTTATACCCAGGGGTGCAGGAGTTGTACAAGACTCACATCCACATTAGAATAGCAACAATATCCTCTGGCGAAAAGGTAGACTCTGCCTTACATCTGAATAAGAGTTGCAGAACATGGGGTGACTGGAGGACATCAGTGGCCAGCGTACCTGTTCCCTCAGCGACCACGGATAACTTAGTACCACCGTGCAGAAGGTAAGGAAACCAAGGTAGCAACACCTGGCCTTGACTCAGGGGACCAGAGGCCATGGCCTACAACCAGCACCCTTCTGACCCAGGAGGTGGGTGGCAGGAGGCATTAACAGCAGTGGCTCTGTCAATATTCAGAGCCCTGACTGGGCTGCAGCTCCTGGATGGCAGATATGTAGGTATGCAAGGCTTGTCCCCAGCACTAAGCTCTGGCAAATTTGTCTATGGAGCAAACCACCTAATTGCTGTACTTATTCACTTGTGTGCACAAATCAAGAAAAGGACAGTTAAAATGCACATGTGGTGTGATCTCTTAGCATAATGATCAAAAGAGGAGAACAGCAGGTCTCCTAAAAAAAGAGGTTTTTGTAGATGTTAGAATCACCTAGTGATTGCAGGAGACAGGACACAGAAGGACTAGGCTGCAGAGAGAGCCACTGTCTCAATGGGGTCTCAAGAGGCAAACACTGGCTTGTCAGTTTGCTTCCTAGTCACTGTGCTTAGAAACATTTGACTAATCCAAGGCTGTGATTACAATTTTAAGAGGAACTGCTCTGGCTGTTAGGGATCATTGTGTCTTTTATTAAAAGCATTGTTCTGGGAGTTTCTGACAGACACTAGGGCATTTTAGTGCTTCCCGGAAGGCGGCCTCTGCCTCCTCAGACTTGAGCATCTGAACTACCAAATGACCAGAGTTCCAGCCAGGGTGACCCTCACCGTGAAGGTAAGAATCAAACTGCATGTCCAGCAATGGCTCCTGAGTGGACCACAGAAAGACGCAGTTAGGAACACACTCCAAAAAACAAAAGACAACATTTTTCAAAAATATTTTTTACAGCAGTATAACTAATTTACAAAAAGCTACAAAAATCATATTTACCAGGACACATCTGTTAAATAAAAACATCATGTTAGTGTGCATTTAGGCAGGGCTATGTACAAGGATTCTGGTTCTTGCTCTCCTTAGAACAATAGTCCATGCCCAATGGGGCTCACCCTGGCAGGGCTGCAGGGAGGATAGCAGAGGCAAAACATACCCTCCACACAGTGGCACCCTGCCCACCCTGTTTCCCCTAAAACTTACCCCGGCATCATGCAATGTTCCTGGCAGCCCCTGGAGGCCGGTGGGAAACAGGGCTCAGACTTCCCAGTCAGGGTGAGCAACGATGACTCCTTTGAGCAGAGCATCCAAGCAGAAATAGAACTATTTCTGAATGAGAAAAGACAACATGAAAACCAAAAGTGTGACAGGTCTGTGGATACTAAAACAAAGTCAAATGAAAATTCTCCCCAATCCACACTAAAACCCACCCAGGAGCCCCCTGTCATGGTGCTGCTAGCCACAGTCTGATGGAGCCTGTTAGGAGTTTTACTTTCATAAACTTTCAGATCAGAAAAGATTAGCACAGCACCCAGTAGCCTCAGGCCTAAGGTTACCACAGAGCTGAGAACCTGGGCGGCACAAGGTCTGCTGTCCCCAAGCCCCAGGCAGCACAGTGTAGGGGCGCGGGCAATAGGAACTGCAGTGCTGAAGGGAGGGGCAGCAGCTCCAGGTCCCTGGAGCCCCAGCACAAGGTCTTGACTCCAGCAGCAATGATGGCATCCAAGAGGCCATCCAGCTTTGTCAGTTGGAGAAAACCTGGAAGGAGTCCAGCAACAAGGGCCCAGCTCATCAAGAAGGGGCTGAAAGTTACCAGCAGCCTGGGTAGCTCACTGAAAAGTGTCTTCCCTGAAGCCCTCAGGAGAACACCCAGCAAGAGGAACTCAGCAGTCTCCAGGGACACAGACCTCATCCCAAGGGGCTTGGACTCTTACCACCTCTCCAAGCCACCAAAGGATGCCACAGCTGCTGCACCTCCAGGAAACACCACCACCAGGAGGGAGCCTATGGAAGTGACCTTGGCGGGGCAGACACTTCTGCTGAGTTTATGTGCACTGAAGCAATCCGGGGTGTTTCCAAGACCACCCTGGAAGGCAGCAATGGGCCTGCATCTGTGAGCACAAGCTTCTGCTCCTCCAGTGTGCCTTCCCACTCTAATGGGAACAGCAGCTCTTTGGATAATTATGACAGCATAGAACAGAAGATCCAGGTGTTTTTGGCTCTGAAGACACAGTCAGGAAGCCTGCTGCTGAACTTGCAGAGATGCCTTCCCACTCCTCCCTGGCCTCTCATTCCATGTACACTCACATCATCCCTTAAGGCTCTTTGATCATGTTCAGTAACAGGTGGGGGAGGGGATACTTGGCCCCTTCCCTGGATGGAGCATGCACAGCCTCCTTGAGGAGACTCTGCAGAGTGCTCTACAATCTAACTTGCCTCAGAGCCTAAGGTATGATCATGGGCCTGAACTTGCTTAAGTGAAAGGATCCTCTTTGCTTAAGGGATATTTATACACCTACCTTCCAGAGATCACTTCTAAGGTACTTGCACCTCAGCTTTGTTTCTTGTGTGATTTTCAGCCCTACAAAATCTACTCAGGCTGATAGCTGAGGCCAGGTTCCTCCAGGACCTTTCTTAGGTGAGTCTTGTTCTATGTCCTGGGCTTCTTTGAATGTCCTGGAGAGACCCAAAGATTCAGCCCTCAGACTCAGGTTACAGTCCAGGGCATAGGATGAACTGTTCTGACTTCCAGTTCAATGCCTGACTCTTAATCTTCTGTCCTGAACCCCCACCCGAGCCTCTTCTTTGTCTTTTCTGGGCAACTCTATCCTCTGACCTGGAGTAGTACCTCTGCTGCTATTTGTTGATAGAGGAGGCCAAGAGCTTGCCATTTCTTCTAGATGACACCAAAAGCCTCTGTCACCTGAAATAATGTGGACAGGAGTACTGCCTTGCTGTGCCAGCTGAACCCTGTCCTGCACAGCAAAGAGAGGCAGCTTTTGTCCCATGCATGGAGGGACACTGGTGTATTTCCTGTAACTGAGTCTTCGTATGAAAATCTGTCTCTAAGCCTTGTGTTTTAATAGAAAGTGGAGCCTATTGAATAAACTATAGCTATTCTTTAATGTGTCCAGGCTACAGAAACTTTTGTGACACATTTTGGTGCATTTACCACCTTCACATTTTATGCTGCAATCAAGACTGATGCTTTCTTCTGCTCCAATAGCAATAGTAGAAATGTCATCAGAACAGCTGTTGCTCTGGCACAGAAGTTCAACTGTGTGTATATCACCATCACCATCATCATCACCATCTTCTTCCTCCTCCTCATTATAACCTCTGCTACAACTATTTTACTCCACCGTGCACATTTGCAGTGCATAGTGGAGAATTTCCCCATCAACTCAGTGTGTACTTTCTTCAAACTGGGGACTTCCTTCCAATATCTAAGGGGGAAGTGTTCTCCCACCACACATAAAAGCAACCATTTGTTGATCCAATTTTCCACATTTCTCCAGAGGAAGGTCAAGACTCCAAAAATTATCTCACTCACTGAGATCTAGGTGAGCCTTTTTTCAATTAATGAGGCCCTTTCTGTTATTATATCATTTAATTTGAAAACAAAATTAGAAATCCATACATGTAGATATAGTTGATGCCCAAGGATACTCTATTGACAAGATAACTGAGAACATTTCTTTCAAACTAAGAAAATTATGCTAAACATAGGTATTGCTTTTGTTGTAGCAGGATTTGTAAAGGTCATCTAGGGTCGGGGGAGGGCATGAGGCCAGGATGGGAGGCATAGCTGGGCACACACTTTATAACGGTGCACACATATACATATATGCACACACTCAGATGAACAGTGATGTTTTTATTATATGCATAGGCTAGAAGAGGGTCCCTATGTCATGAGTAGATGGTTTTATGTTACAGGGACCTGGTCCTAGTTCTAGAGCCATCCCCAGGATGTGTACAAGAAGACCTATAGCCAACTTCTTTGTCTTGTCCACTCTGTGATGAGTGTGTAATTTCTCTAGTTGGCTCACTAGACTTGAGGCTGGTGTGACATCCAGATTCTGGGAGGAGAAACTTACCTATGCAGTAAGTATAAACATGGTTAACACAGCCTTAATAAGTTATGTCCTCTGACCTATTCACTTGGGCCAAGGGGTGGAGAATCACCACCCTTAGAATCCAAGATTTTTGATGAAAAGAACCTTTTTTAATTTAGATCTATAGTATTTATTGTTGCTTAATATAAATCATAGTGCTCTGAAGTCTTATTAAGAAAGTCAGGCACTAACCAGATAGATTTGGGCCTATTTTTCTTTTAATATACACAGTGTCTCTGGTTCAATTTTTAGGTCCTTGATTCAATTTGGGTTGAGTTTTTTTGCATGGTGAGAGAGAGGGGTTTAATTTTATTTTATTGTATATAAATTTCCAATTTTCCCATCATTATTTTTTGAAGAGGATATCGTTTTCTCCAATGTACATTTTTTATGCTTTTTGTCAAATATAAGAGAGCTCTAATTATGGGCATTGGTCTCTGTGTTATCTATTCTATACCATTAGTCTACAAGTCTATCTTGTTGCCAATACCATACTGTTTTTTGTTATTATTGATCTGTAGCATAGTTTAAGGTCTAGTATAGAGATGCCACCTAATTCACTCTTCTTGCTAAAAATTGCTTTAGCTATCCTGGGTCTCTTATTTTGTCAGATAAATTTCATGACTGCTTTTTCTATTTCTCTGAGGAATGTCATTGGGATTTTGATTGAATTTACATTAAATCTGTATAGTGCTTTTGGTAGTGTGGTCATTTTGACAATATTAATTCTGCCTATTTAAGAAAAAAATTGATCTTTCCATATTCTCATGTCATCTTTTATCTTTTTTCCATAGGGTTCTGTAGATTTCATTGGAGAGATCTTTCAGCTATTGTTAGGTTGATTCCCAAGGATTTTATAATTTTTATACTATTCAAAGTTAGTAGTTTTTCTCATTTCCTTTGCAGAGGATTTTTTATTGATATTCAGAAATGCCTTTGATTTATGGGTGTTGATTTTATATCCTGCTACTTTACTGACTTCATTTACTAGTTCTAGCAGTTTCCTGATGGAATATGTCGAGTCTTTTAGGTATAGAATTATATTGTCTGCAAATAGTGCTAATTTGAGTTCTTCCTTACTTATCCATATCCCTTTAATTTATTTTATTTGTGTAATTGGTCTGGCCAGTGTTTCAAGAAATATGTTAAATAGAAGTTGTGGAAACGGGCATCCCTGTCTTTTTCCAGTTTTTAGAGGAAATTCTTCCATTTTCTGCCTTGGTGTCCTAGAATGGTGCTCCCCAATCTTGTGGCCATTGGTCATGTAATTCATCAAATTGACAAACTCAGCTTTTTCTGTCACAGGATCTATATGCCAAAATATCATGTGCTTGAAGCTACTGAATTAGGCAGGATAGACATGGAACATTTCCATAATCACAAAAATTATTGAATGATGATGCTCTATAAATCACCAGGAGCAAATATTATGGATAATATGACCTATTTAGAGTTCAAATCTAGTACCTTTCAACAAATACCTTGCTAACTGTGTTCCAATATAAATTTTTTGTTAAAAAGAATAAATAAATAAATAAAATAGAATGGTGTGGATACAGCTATCAGGAGCTACATTTATGAATTCTGTTCTTCTGCATCCACCAGGTTTTACCTGGCCTCTTCCAATCACAGGATTTCATGCACCTCTCTTGGAGGCCCCCTCCCATTCT
This sequence comes from Callospermophilus lateralis, assembly GCF_048772815.1. Taxonomy (NCBI): domain Eukaryota; kingdom Metazoa; phylum Chordata; class Mammalia; order Rodentia; family Sciuridae; genus Callospermophilus; species Callospermophilus lateralis. Next base: position 153,917 of record NW_027511721.1, on the reverse strand, counting down.
GGTAAAGGCCATTGACTCTTATGGTGTCCTTTGTCAGAATCCCTCTTACCTTCCAGGCTAATGAGGAAACTAGCCAATCAATAAACCACTACCCCCGCCACTCCAGATAATTCTTGTGCATGGGAATTCATAGCCATCCTAGGAGTATGAAGCTGCTGGCATTGGTACCACACTTAGAAAATTAGTAATTTTCTGTTTTTATAACAGGTCCTAGTAGAACATGACTCAAGCCCACTTAGTTATAAGCTGGGAATGCTGCTGAAATAAGACAAAAACCACCACCAACAACAACAATAACAATAACATAAAGCCCTCTACATTTATGTGGGGATTTTTCTCTAAAAAAGACCTTGAATTTTTAAAATTTATCACATCTTCATATGGCTTCTGCCCAATAAACCCCTCAATGATAAACAGTTTTTTAAAAGAATATTTTCTGAAATATTTTTTGAGGAAGTAAAGAGCAACCCACTTGGGAACAGTACAGAATGTGAGCACTTTTTTGCTAGATTATAACATAAAATTCTAATGAAGCTGTGGCGAAGACAAAGACCCTTCACAGACTTCAAGAACAGACAGGAGATTTCCTCCTGCTGACATGCTCTCAAGTCAGAGCTGCACCCAACTTGGATTCTCCTGAGGCAAAGAAGGCCCACAAGGTCATTGAACTAGCTGTTCTGTCACAAGGGGGGAATATATATCATAAATTACCAAATAATACATCTAATAAAACTAATAATTACAAAATGCTATCTTTGACATAGTTTAATTAAATTTAATTTTGAATGAAAGTGTTTACACCATATTTATCTTATTGCTGATAGATGAGATTTTACTACCAGAAAGTGATAACTTAATGATCTCTGTTAAAGAATGCAAGTCCAAGGAGACTTCAAGCATCAATTATTTATAAGCAGACTTGCTGCTGTGTCCCCATGTAAAGGTAGCAAAACTCCTGTCATGAGGTTGATTCACCCCTGCATCATCTGACCACAATGATCTCATCTAAAAGATACCAGAAGTATGGCACAACCTTGAACCTCAAGAAATCTTAGAGAGGTAAGGCCACAATAATGTCTTAGAGTCAAGTTCATGGAATACTGCCTTCATAGCATACATTAAGAGTGCCTGAGTGGCAACACACTATCCCATGCTAGGTTGTGTGAACAGCAAACTACTTACCCCTTAGGCACAACCCTGGGCATGAGGCTATGTGTTAAATTCCCAGCTCTTACTCCATTGCTCACTCCTTGATTGGTCACTGCAAAAATTGCATTGGTGGCTGCCTGTAATCTGATAAGCTACTGCCTGAGTATATATACATGGTAACTTCACAATAAAATGAGACCTGCTTCCTGCTTGATGTCCAGAGGTCTTGATTAGTGACTTCACAGACACAGCCTCTTTTACAATTTTTCGTGAAACCCCTTGCTGGACCAGAAAGAGCCCACATAAACATCAGTACATAGCATTTGTCTTTTTTTTTTTTTTTGAAGGTTCAAAAAAAATTCTTGTAATGTGACTCTCCTGACCTTTAATGAATGTCAGAATGTTTAGCATTTCCATCACCACATGTTCGATATTTGGATGTTTACTCACTTTCTCTTTGTACCAGAGAAGGTTATTCTTCCATTAGAAATGACTGGGTAATTTTTGCTTTTCCTTAAGCATTTATTAGGGTGGAGATAATGAAAAGAACTTTCTGTATCCTGCCATTTTCTAAGAATGACAGTTCCTTTATACTATTTTAAGCAGGATTCAGCTTGTACATGAGTTCCTTTTTTTCTTTTAATCTATGCAGAAGGTTTTACTTTTCTTCACACTGCTTTTCACATCATACCTACAAGTCAACTGATGGAGCTATGCTGAGTAAGAAAAAAAATACCAATAAATTCATGATAGGTAGGCCTACTTACATCTTCTATGGAGGTTGTCACAACTGAGTTGTTGCCTCAGATTATTGGGAGAAAATAAATTCAGTGTAAACTCACTAAGCTTGTAATATTTTAGCCTAAATTCAATCTCCACAGAGAATTTTAGGTCCTCCAAGGCATCTTTTTACCACAGGATTCTGCAAAGTAACCATGGATCCACTAGCTACAACATAAACCAGGGGATCATCCCAAAATTTATCTGGGACCAAACAAAACCAGTAACTGTTCCTCTTCTGCAGGATTCAACACCCTCACCATGAGAGTCATATTCACTAATGAAAAAAAAATCTAGTACAATTTTCAACTGCATTGACCATATGCAACTTTGCTTTGATTTTGATCAAAGTATTAATATAATCACTAATGAAACATATTAACTAGAAAAAAATCATGATATACACTTTTAAAAATATTTATTTTCTAAATGTTTATTTTCAAGATGTAGGTGGACACAATATCTTTATTTAATTTATATGTGACACTGAGGTTTTAACCCAGTGCCTCACATGTGCTAGTTGATCACTCTACCTCTGAGGAAAAATCCCAGTCTCTCATGATATTCACTTTGATGTCTACATTTTTGTTTTAAAGAGTGTTTTGATTCTTCCATGTTTTTCTGTGGATGAGCAGTTTACTTATTTTATTTATTCTATTTATTTATTTCCTTTGCACCTGCAATGAAACCCAGGGGCACTTAATCACTGAGCCACATCCCTAGCCCTTTTATCTATTTTTTTTTTATTTTGAGACAGAATCTCCCTAAATTTCTTAGGACATTTCTGAGTGGCTGAGGCTGGATTTGAATTATGATCCTCCTTCCTCAGCTTCCCAAGCTTATGGGATTACAGGCATCATTTTCATTATGTTTAAATAATTTGACATTTTATGAATATTTAAAAATGTGCTTAACATTTGGAATCTTTAGTTGTAGGCACATTTTTAAATGGGCACAAACACCAGTAGGATTAACTTGTTCTTGTGTTCTATTCTATATATACAACAATATATGATATGATTCAAAATTACTAGAAGAAAGTAAATGTGATAAACAAAATGAGAAATGATAAGTATTTGAGGAGGCAAAATGATAATTACACCATTATTATCAATATATGTGTCAAATTACTATATTGTATGATAAAGATATACTTGTATCAGACTGGAGGGGTGGCTCAGTGATAAGCACTTTCCTTGCAAGTGTAAGGCACTGTGTGCAATCCTCAACATGACATTAAATAAATAAGGATATACAATTTTCTACAACTAAACAAATAAATTAAAAAAGATATATGTGTAAATTAAATTGTAAAGTTATGAATAGTTGCACATATATATCAAAGTATTTTCCCCAAGATATATATTAATTCAAAAGAAAAATATAGTAACTTTATAGTGGATAGACCCTTTAGACATCAACTTAACTAAGTGATCAAGGTCATCACCACCAGTAATCAAACATGTTGAAGACATGAGCCTCTTCATATGGTGAGCTGAGAAGGAGCCACCACCATTTCTGTGGTATTGCCAAAACTGCAGAGCCTCCCTCTGATCTTGAGAAAACACAAGGAAACCCACAGTTCTACAAAACACTTGTTCCTTAGTGCTGTCAAGATCATGAAAGATGAGTATAGGCTGAGGGAATGTCACCAATGTTAAGGTCTGTAAACAAGTCAGGATGGCGCCTGGCATTTTGTCAGAGGGAGTGGTTTGTGAGGTGGCGCTAGCGAGCCATTAACTGTAGAGATTTCTTATTGGTTGACTGCTGTATCTAGTTTATGTTAATTAAGATAAGCTGTGTGGAATGTATATATACCCCTCCTGTCCTACAATAAATGGCTCCGACTCCTGCTGTATCAATCTACACAAGTTGTTCGTCACGCCCTGGATATTTTGCTGCAGCCGGACTGTGGCAACCAATTGATCAGGGACACAAAAGAGAAATAACAACTAAATGCAGTATGGGGTCCAGAATGGGGTGATGGAATAAAGAAATGATCTTGGTAGAAAAATGGGAGATTCCAATAAGAGCTATTTTGTTTTGTTTTAGGTACTGGGGGTCTAACTCAGGACTGCTTTACCATTGAGCTACATCCCCAGCCTTTTTTATTTTCATTTTTTTTTTTTAATTTTGAGACTGCGTCTCATTAAATTGCTTAGGGCCTTGTTAATTTGCTGAGGCAGGCCTCGAATTCCATATCCTCCTGTCTCAGCCTCCTGAGATGCAGGGATTACGGACATGCACCACTGTACTCAGCATCCAATAAGATGTGAAGTTCAGGTGATAGTACTGAACTAAGGATAAGTTCTCAGGCTTGATCATTTACTAGGGTTATGTAAGATGTGAATATTAGGGAAGGCTAGGTGAGGGGTGTACTGAAGTTATCTGTTCTATTTTTGACAACTTTTCTGTAAATCTAAAATTAGGTCAAAATAAAAGTTTTAAAAAGTTGCCACATTGAAAATTTAGGGCAGATGCCTGGAAGGCCTCATGGGAAATTTCACTGCTCTGCCTGTCTTTGGATTTGAGATTGGGAGACCTCCTGTCCTCAGAGCATTAAAGCACCCACAAAGATTTATTCAGTCATCCTGGTCTATGGTTGGCCAAATGGCTTATACCTTTAAAACAGACAGGGCCCCCCTGCTCCTCTGCAGTATGGAGCCCTGAGCCCCCCACCCCAACTTGGGATTCTCATTCTGGGTGGTGGAGGCTGTGAGGTGAGGCTGCAGCAGTCTGTGGAAGGCTTGGCAGGTGAGTGAGAGGGTGCTCCAGAGGGAGGGAGGCTCAGACAGTGGTTAGCTGCAGAGTGGGGCTTAGCAGAGGCGAGGGGGAAAGGGAGGGGGGCTCTCCTTCTCAAGGGGCCCTTTCATGTTGAAATCAGCCATCATGAATGCTGGGGGCCCAGGAGCCCAGGCGTGGGAAATGTGAGAGCCCCCTTATGTCCCCTCATATGACAGTGCTGTCTGTGGCTCCCAGCCGGCCAGCCAGGATGCATTAGGAGAAGTGTCGGTGTGCACCTGGGGCGGGGGAGGGTGCCACCAAGACGTTGACCCACTCAGGGAAGGGAGATTTGACGAAGGAAGTTCTAGACTCTCCTGGTGCTGGAGGGGAGGGTGAAGTGGGCACCCTGTGGGCTTCAGGATCAAGGGTTGGGCAATTGGCAAGAATCCAAGAGAAGGCTCTGGTCCCAACCCTCTCCAATGTCCTGAGTAGCCTGCTTCTCGCCAGCTCTGAAGGCGCAGACTCTGCTGACAAACCTCCGGAGACAAGGAGCTCACTGTATCCTGGGAGAGCGTAGGGTCCAGGCATTGGTTCCACCTCTGGATTCAGTTTCCATTCCCAGCCAGGAAATCTGAGACATTGGACAGGGGAGGCTGTGGCCCCATCTTCCCTGGTACACTCTCAGCCCAGGAGTGACCCCTGCTGTCCGGACAACCCTGGAGGCAGAGGACCATGCTGGCTAGCTGTGCACGGATTGTGCTGGGTGGCCTACGAGCCCCCTCCCCACCCCGCATTCTGTGTTGCTCTCCACTGGCCCCCAAGGTTCTCTTCAAATGTACTGCCACAGGAGGGAGGTGGGTGAGGCCAACATCTGGACCAAGGGGACATCGTTGGCCCTCACAGCTGGAGCTATCAGCAGCCAATGTTTACCCAGACATTATTTGCCTTTGTAAGTTCCTGGCCCCCAACATGCCCCCCCCCCCGAGGAAAGGGTCCTGAGCCTCCTCCCCACGATTGGGCAGGGATGGACCCGAGAGTGCCGTGGCTGGCTGGAGTTCAGATCCTCCCAGCAGCTTCAGCTGCCTGAGAGAAGAAAGGGCTAGCCAGCTGGGCTGTTCGTGCCTAGGTGTGGGCACGAGTAGGACAAGGCCATGGAGAAAGTGTGAGTGGACCCTGGACAGAGCATGGTGCAGAGAGAAGGGGCAGACCCCTGGAATGTTCCAGAACCTTGCTGGCTGACCTTGGGTCAGTCTGTTCCTCTGTATCCTGTGCCACCATATGGGAAGATTTCCTTGCCACCTGATTGAAAATAGTCTCTGTTTTAGTCAGCTTTTTTGCTGCACGATGGAAGGACCCAACCAGAACAATTGTAGAGAGGGAAAAGTTGCCTTGGGGGCTCAGGGTTTTAGAGGTCTCAATGCACAGACAGCAGGCTCCATTCCTCAAGGTTTGAGGTGAGCTGAACCTCATGGCGGAAGAGTGTGGTGGAGGGAAGGGGCTCACATGATGATCAGGAAGCAGAGGGAGGCTCCACTTGCCAAGTACAAATATATATCCCAAATAATTGGCCCATGACCCTCCTCCCCAGCCACACCCCACCAATTCAGTCACCACTCAGTCAATCACCATCAGGGGATTAATTCACTGAGGGGTTAAGACTCTCCCAACCCCATCATTTGTCCTCTGAACCTTCTTGCATTGTCTCACAGCTAAGTTTTTTGGGGACTCCTCACATCCAAACCAGAACAGCCTCCTGCCACACCTATCGCCTCCCTAGCCTGTTTGCCCTTTGTAGCATATGTTCCAACATGCACCCTTCTGCCGGAGCACGACCACCAGGAGATCAGGCAGGACCCCACTTTACTGTCACTGCTCCCTGGCATCCAACCAAGCTTCCACAGCTCTTCCCTAGCTTGCCCCTCTCATTCCATCTGCTTCAAGTGACATTGTGGATTGGGGTCAGAGAAGGACAGACCATGTTCTGTGGTGGCAGGCTCTGGCCAGAAGAGTTTTCTCCTGGAGCACAGCGATTCCCAAGTGGGCACTAGGGTGGGAAAGACTATTATGCCTTCATGATAATAGAGTATGCCTTCACATGAGGAACCAGATTCAGAGATGTTCACTAACTTACCTAAGGTCACAGAGCCCCAAAGTTACAGAACCAAGATATGAGCCCTGGTTCAAGGTTTCCTCTTTACTCTGCTGCCTTATGTAAAAGATGTTCAAAGTTCTCATTTGATTTCCCAGGACACTTGTGTCCCACACTCCATTGTATCTATACATTCTTTCTATATCATTGCATCCTCAACCCCAACCTTGTTGATGAGCACAGAAGACAACATGAGCCCGATTTCACAGACCAGAGAGGAGCCTGTAGTCACACAGCCAGTAAATGGCAACATCTGAACTAAGCTCAGGTCAGCCTCATGTTGGCACATTGCCCTTAACCTTCTACCAGGCTGGGACTAAGCTTTCAGGTCTTATTGGCTGGCATGGGGCTCCTGACCTCCCAGCCTGCATTAACACACCGTGCTAGAAGCTTCCCAGGGACTTCACCCTGGACAGAACCTGCTCATTTACGCCATCCACAGGGTCATTTCAAAAATCCCTGTTGGCCCTCCAGTGAAGAGGCAAAGGGTGTCCAGGCTGCCAGGGCCTAGGAAACAAGGTAAACCTTAGGCTACTATGGAGCACCTACAAAATACTCAGACTCAAGGCAGCTGCAACTTGACTCTTGCTGAAAGCCAAGCATCAACCCAAAGAATATTTACTGCATCTCTGCAATATGCCTGACATTCCATGAAATCATTTTCTTTTTTTATTTTGTGGAATTGGGGATCAAACCCACAGGTGCCTTTATCACTGAGCCTTATAACCCTGGCCCTTTTTACTTTTTTATTTTTATTTTTTATTTTGAGGATCTCAGTAAGTTGCCCAAGCTCACCTGAAGCTTTTGATCCTCCTACCTCAGCCTCTTGATTCACTGGGATTACCAGGAATGTGTTTTTTTGAATCTGAAATACGTTTATGAAAAGACATGAATTAGTCCAGTGCTTGCTATGTGGGATATAGTCACCGCATACAATCCATGGGAATCTTTATAGAGTCTTGAAAGAGGGGCTACAGATATGACCCCCATTTTGCAAATAGGTAGAGTGAGACTCAGAAGAGCCAGGCCACATGTGCATGATCTCCAAGGTAGCAAGTGGCAGGGCAGGGAATAGAACCCAGGTTTTCCCAACAAAAAGTCTATGTCCTTCAGGCCTATAATTCCAGCAGCTTTGGAGGCTAAGGCAGCACGATTGCAAGTTCAAAGCCAGCCTCAGCAACTTAGCAAGGTGCTAAGCAACTTAGCAAGACCCTATCTCTAAATAAAATATAATAAGAGCTAGGAATGTGGCTCAATGATTGAGTGCCCCTCAGTCAAATCTCCACTTCTTAAGCCATGTGCTGTCTGTCCCTTCCTATGAGCACAGGGCCCTGCACTTCAGCCTCACCTCCTCAGACATGCTTTTAGGAGCACATCCTACTTCCCCATGTCTGGACATCCTCACTTGAAAAGTGGGAGGAACCCTGGGGAGGCTCCTAAGCAGGCCTCCGGCTATGGGGGTGGACCCAGGATGCCCACCCTTGTCACACCAAGTTCAACCAACAGGTCCCACTCACTGTCCTCCAAAGCAAAGGCAGTCTGTGTAGAAAGGAGTTCCCTTCATGATGGTCCCTCAGAGCTCCCAGGGGCTGCCTGGTGGCACCTAGGAGGGGGCTGGGGGGCTGTCCCTCCCTCTGGGTATTTGGGAGCCGGTGCCCAGGAAGCCTCCAGAGGATGATGATGTGGAACTGGAGCCACTGGCCCTTCCCTGTACATGATGAGCAGGGAGTGTGTTGATGGATATGCTGATTTCACTATAGTGCAAACCATTACCATCTAGAATTTGGCAGCCTTCTGGGTGAGGAGGGGAGGGGAGGAAATTTACTAACTTCCTCATGTGTGTGGTGGCATCCTTTACTCTTGAATGAAGGCCAGGGACCTGATTCACTCCTGGAGGCCTGAGGATAGAGGCACCGCACTCCCTGGGTCTCTTCCTCCCGTCCACCCTCCTCCTGCAGAGGTCTTGCCCTTGGCCAGGGCTCCCCCCTCACTTCTGGGGGTGCCAGGATGATGGGAACCCAGCTGTCTACCTTCCCCATGACTCCACACTTCCCCATACCATGGTCATGTTCAGGGAGCAAGAAATGGACATCTTGGTGTCTTAGGGGTGAGGTGCAGGCGCCTCTAGGCCATGAGGGAAGAGAACCCAGAGGGCTTCCTGGAGAGGGAGGCTAGGGGTCCTTGCTAAGGGGCAAGTTGGGGGCGGGAAACAGCTTGGACAAAGGCTGAGAGGTGGGGCCACCAGCAGATGTGAGGGGCTGGGCAGGTGGAGAGGAAGGGGAGGGACGGGTGGATGCTTCTAGAACAGGCCTCCCCGAGTGGCAGCCCCTGTCCTCTCTACCCACGCCCACTGATAAGGCCTGGGCAAGGGCGACAGGGCAAGGAGAAATGCCCGAGGCTCACCCATTGCCCAGGGCCCTGGCGGGGAAACCAGCTAGGAGGGCAGGACAGCAGGTTCCCCCCGAGCACTGTCCTGGTTGACAAAGGCAGGCTGGGGGCAGGAGGGGCTGGAGAGGGTGACATTCTCCCGCGAGGCCACCCATGGCCTGCTCCTCCAGCGCTCAGGGGACAAAGACAGCTGTTCAAACACTGATCAGGGAGTGGGGCTCCATGAGGTGGGGTGCTGGGTGGTGGGAAGGCCACGGTCACTGGGTGCGCTACGCCCCGTGGGTTTGGCCTGTGATGGACGGGCACCTGCTGGGAGTGTGGGACGTGTTGCAGAACGAGGGTCTGTCCACCTGTGTGCACGTAAGTGGGCTCCTGAGTAAGAAAGAACAGGTGTGGGGGGGGGGGCGGTGCATGCATCATGGGGTGGGTGCACATGGTCTGCGCATGTGCAGGTGAACTGACCCTGCCAGTCCCTTCTGCTCGGGCAGTGATGCTGGTGCAGGGGTGTGACATCCACGCAAGTGAGTGTGTGCTGGCCCACACATATGCATGTGTGTGTGCGTGCTGCACTAGGAGGACAGTGTGAGAGGCCCGAGGCTGGCTTCAGTCCTGGAGCCCACGAATCCCCAGGGCATTGTCCCTGTCAGTGCCCAGCGAGTCCCCAGGCCCAGCACCTTCACCCCTCACCTTGGAGAGGGCGTAGAGGTGGCCCCAGGTCCTCCCTAGAATGGTCTCCATGGACATCCATCCCATGCCTCTGCACCCCATCCCGGGCTGCGCTCACTCCAGAGGTGCAGGTGATGGTGGGGGCAGGTGGCAGTGGTGCCAGCACGAGGCAGGTCCGTGTGTGTCCCTGAGCCACAGCTTGGCTGGAAAGCTGAGGGTACCTGATCCCTGGTCTCCTTTGGCCAGATCCCCTTCCTGCCCTCCCAGGACAATCCCCCAGAGCCACCAGAGCCCCGCCAGTGGGGAACCTGATTTAGGAGTCAGGGCACTCCAGGCTCATGGCCCTGCCCCCCACCCGCCCCTTCCCACCTCGACCTCCTGTTTGGTGAAGGGGACACCGAGCTGCAGCCCTTGGGCGACAGAGGAGCCTGAGCCCTCCAGGTTGAGCGGAGATTTAAGGGAGTGGTGTGGCTTCTCTCTCCTCCTCTCTCTGGGTCTCTCCAGCCAGTCGTGCCCCCACTGCTCACACACTTTTTAAAATGTCAATAGACTGTCACTCACTTTTCTTGTTATACTTCTTAAAATGAGCGTTTCCTCTAGTCGATGGAGGGAGGTGACACTGGAGTCACGGGCTTGGCTTTATTCCTGTCGAGAGGAGATGGACTGTGGAGAGCTCAGCTTTCAAAGGAACTATTTTATTTATAAGGATTTTCCTAATGTCATGAATGTGCCATGCCTGGCTTCTTTGTGCCCACTCTGGAGAGAAGGGGGGACTGAGCATGGCCCAGGTGGGGTGGCTTTCTTTACCCCGAAGCCCAGAATCCTAGAGGAAGTGACCTTCAGCAGTGTAATGCAACAGTTTCTTTTTTTTAAATTAATATTTATTGTTGGGTGTTCAAAACATTACATAGTTCTTGATATATCATATTTCACAGTTTGATTCAAGTAGGTTATGAACTCCCATTTTTACCCCGTATACAGATTGCAGAATCACATCAGTTGCACATCCATTGATTTACATATTGCCATACTAGTGTCTGTTTTATTCTGCTGCCTTTCCTATCCTCTACTATCCCCCCTCCCCCCTCCCCTCCCCTCTTCTCTCTCTACCCCCTCTAGAGTAATTCATTTCTCCCCCTTATATTTTTGTCCCCTTTCCCCTCACTTCCTCTTGTATGTAATTTTGTATAACCCTTAGGGTCTTCTTCCATTTCCATGCAATTACCCTTCTCTCTCCATTTCCCTCTCACCTCTCTTCCCTGTTTAATGTTAATCTTCTTCTCATGCTCTTCGTTTCTACTCTGTTCTTAGTTACTCTCCTTATATCAAAGAAGACATTTGGCATTTGTTTTTAAGGGATTGGCTAGCTTCACTTAGCATAATCTGCTCTAATGCCATCCATTTCCCTGCAAATTCTATGATTTTGTCATTTTTTAATGCAGAGTAATACTCCATTGTGTATAAATGCCACATTACTTTTTATCCATTCATCTATTGAAGGACATATATGTTGGTTCCACAGTCTTTCTATTGTGAATTGTGTTGCTATGAACATGGATGTAGCAGTGTTCCTATAGTGTGCTCTTTTTAGGTCGTTAGGGAATAGACCGAGTAGGGGAATAGCTGGGTAAAATGGTGGTTCCATTCTGAGCTTTCCTAGAAATCTCCATACTGCTTTCCAAATGGGCCGCACCAATTGCAGTCCCACCAGCAATGTACAAGTGAACCCTTTTCCCCACATCCTCGCCAGCACTTGTTGTTGTTTGACTTCCTAATGGCTGCCAATCTTACTGGAGTGAGATGGTATCTTAGGGTGGTTTTGATTCGCATTTCTCTGACTGCTAGAGATGGTGAGCATTTTTTCATGTACTTGTTGATTGATTGTATGTCCTCATCTGAGAAATGTCTGTTCAGGTCCTTGGCCCATTTGTTGATTGGGTTATTTGTTATCTTATAGTCTAATTTTTTAAGTTCTTTGTATATTCTGGATATTAGGTCTCTGTCTGAAGTGTGAGGAGTAAAAATTTGTTACAAGGACGTAGGCTCCCTATTTAACTCTCTTATTGTTTCTTTTGCTGAGAAAAAACTTTTTAGTTTGAGTAAGTCCCATTTATTGATTCTAGTTATTAACTCTTGTACTATGGGTGTCCTATTGAGGAATTTGGAGACCAACCCCATAGTATGTAGATCATAGCCAACTTTTTCTTCTTTCAGACGCCATGTCTCTGATTTGATATCAAGCTCCTTGATAGATTTTGAGTTAACTTTTGTGCATGGTGAGAGAAAGGGATTCAGTTTCATTTTGTTGTATATGGATTTCCAGTTTTCCCAGCACCATTTGTTGAAGATGCTATCCTTCCTCCATTGCATGCTTTTAGCCCCTTTATCAAATATAAGATAGTTGTAATTTTGTGGATTGGTTTCTGTGTCCTCTATTCTGTACCATTGGTCCACCCGCCTGTTTTGGTACCAGTACCATGCAGTTTTTGTTACTATTGCTCTTTAGTATACTTTGAAGTCTGGTATAGCGGTACTGCCTGATTCACACTTCCTGCTTAGCATTGTTTTTGCTACTCTGGGTGTTTTATTTTTCCATATGAGTTTCATGATTGCTTTCTCTATTTCTACAAGAAATGCCGTTGGGATTTTGATTGGCATTGCATTAAACCTATAGAGAACTTTTGGTAATATCACCATTTTGATGATGTTAGCTTTACCTATCCATGAACAGGGTATATTTTTCCATCTTCTAAGATCTTCTTCTATTTCTCTCTTTAGGGTTCTGTAGTTTTCATTGTATAAGTCTTTCACCTCTTTTGTTAGGTTGATTCCCAAGTATTTTATTTTATTTTTTTGAGGATATTCTGAATTGAGTGGTTGTCCTCATTTCCATTACAGATGATTAGTCATTGATATACAGGAATGCCTTTGATTTATGCGTATTGATTTTATATCCTGCCACTCTGTTGAATTCATTGATTAGCTCTAATAGTTTCTTTGTCGACCCTTTTGGGTCTGCTAGGTATAGAATCCTGTCATCTGCAAATAGTGATAATTTAAGTTCTTCTTTTCCTATTTTTATGCCTTTAATTTCTTTCGTCTGTCTAATTGCTATGGCCGGTGATTCGAGAAATATGTTGAACAGAAGTGGTGAGAGAGGGCATCCCTGTCTTGTTCCAGATTTTAGAGGGAATGCCTTCAGTTTTTCTCCATTCAGAATGATGCTAACCTGAGGCTTAGCATATATTTCTTTTACAATATTGAGGTATGTTCCTGTTATCCCTAGTTTTTCTAGAGTTTTGAACATAAAGGAATGCTGTACTTTGTCGAATGCTTTTTCCGCATCTATCGAGATGATCATATGGTTCTTATTTTTAAGCCTATTGATGTGCTGAATAACATTTATTGATTTCCATATATTGAACCAACCTTGCATCCCAGGGATAAATCCTACCTGATCATGGTGCACAATTTTTTTGATATGTTTTTGTATCCGATTCGCCAGAATTTTATTGAGGATTTTTGCATCTAGGTTCATTAGAGATATTGGTCGGTAGTTTTCTTTCTTTGAAGTGTCTTTGTCTGGTTTAGGAATCAGGGTGATGTTGGCCTCGTAGAATGAAATTGGAAGTTCTCCCTCTTTTTCTATTTCCTGAAATAGCTTGAAAAGTATTGGTATGAGTTCCTCTTTAAAGGTTTTGTAAAACTCTGCTGTATACCCATTCGGTCCTGGGCTTTTTTTAGTTGGTAGTCTTTTGATGGTTTCTTCTATTTCCTCCATTGATATTGGTCTGTTTAGGCTGTCAATATCCTCCTGACTCGATCTGGGCAGATCATATGACTTAAGAAATTTATGGATGCCTTCACTATCTTCTATTTTATTGGAGTATAAAAATTCAAAATAATTTCTGATAATCGTCTGTATTTCTGAAGTGTCTGTTGTGATATTGCCTTTTTCATCCCGTATGCTAGTAATTTGAGTTCTCTCTCTTCTGGTCTTCGTTAGCGTGGCTAAGGGTCTGTCGATTCTATTTATTTTTTCAAAGAACCAACTTTTAGTTTTGTCAATTTTTTCAATTGTATCTTTTGTTTTGATTTCATTAATTCCAGCTCTGATTTTAATTATTTCTTGCCTTCTACTTCTTTTGCTGTTGTTTTGCTCTTCTTTTTCTAAGATTTTGAGATGAAGTATTAGATCATTTATTTGTTGGTTTTTTCTTTTTTTAAGAAATGAACTCCAAGCAATAAATTTTCCTCATAGAACTGCTTTCAATGTGTCCCATAGATTCCGTTATGTTGTGTCTGTGTTTTCATTTATCTCTAAGAATTTTTTAATTTCCTCCTTGATGTCTTCTGTAATCTATTGATCATTCAGTAACCTATTGTTCATTCTCCAAGTGATGCATGATTCCTTCCTTATTTTATCGTTGATTTTCAATTTCATTCCATTATGATCAGATAAGATGCATGGTATTATCTCTACACCTTTATATTGTCTAAGAGTTGCCCTGTGACATAATATATGATCTATTTTTGAGAAGGATCCATGTGCTGCTGAGACAAAAGTGTAACTGCTTGATGTTGGGTGGTATATTCTATATATGTCAATTAAGTCTAGGTTATTAATTATGTTATTGAGTTCTATAGTTTCCTTATTCAACTGTTGTTTGGAAGATCTGTCCAGTGGTGAGAGAGGTGTGTTGAAGTCTCCCATGATTATTGTATGGTGGTCTATTTGACTCTTGAACTTGAGAAGAGTTTGTTTGATGAACATAGCTGCACCATTGTTTGGGGCATATATTTATGATTGTTATGTCTTGTTGGTGTATGGTTCCCTTGAGCAGTATGTAGTGTCCCTCTTTATCCCTTTTGATTAACTTTGGCTTGAAATCTATTTTATTTGATATGAGTATGGACACTCCTGCTTGTTTCCGAAGTCCATATGAGTGATATGATTTTTCCCAACCTTTCACCTTCAGTCTATTTATGTCTTTTCCTATCAAATGTGTCTCCTGAAGGCAGCATATTGTTGCGTCTTGTTTTGTGATCCATTCGACTAGCCTGTGTCTCTTAATTGGTGAGTTTAAGCCATTAACATTTAGGGTTATTATTGAGATATGAGTTGTTCTTCCAGCCATATTTGTTTATTTATGTTACTAAACATGGTTTGTTTTCCTCTTTGATTATCCCCCACCCCTTTACTGTACTACCTCCCGCTGTTGGTTTTCATTGATATTTTCCATTTCCTCTTTCTGTAATATTTTGCCGAGGATGTTTTGAAGAGATGGTTTTCTAGCTGCAAATTCTTTTAACTTTTGTTTATCATTGAAGGTTTTAATTTCATCTTCCATCCTGAAACTTAATTTCACTGGATGCACAATTCTTGGTTGGAACCCATTTTCTTTCAGTGTTTGAAATATGTTATTCCAGGATCTTCTAGCTTTCAGAGTCTGTGTTGAAAGGTCAGCTGTTATCCTGATTGGTTTACCCCTAAATGTAATCTGCTTCCTTTCTCTTGTAGCTTTTGAAATTCTCTCCTTATTCTGTATGTTGGGCATCTTAATTATAATGTGTCTAAGTGTGGATCTCTCATGATTTTGCACATTCGGCATCCTGTAGGCTTCTAGGATTTGGGATTCTGTCTCATTCTTCAAGTCTGGGAAGTTTTCTTGTATTATTTCATTGAATAGATTGCACATTCCTTTGGTTTGGACCTCCATACCTTCCTGTATCCCAATGACTCTTAAGTTTGGTCTTTTTATGTTATCCCATCTTTCTTGAATGATCTGCTCATGGTTTCTTAACAGTTTTGCTGAGCTGTCAATGTTCTTCTCCAATTGAAATACTTTGTCTTCATTGTCTGATGTTCTATCTTCTAAGTGTTCTACTCTGCTGGTAGTATTCTCAATTGAGTCTTTAAGTTGGTTTATTGCTTCCTGCATTTCTAAGATTTCTGTTTGTTTGTTTTTTATGACCTCTATCTCCCTGTATAATTGATCTTTTGCTTCTTGGATTTGTTTATGTAATTCATCGTTGAAGTGGTCGAAGTGGTCTTTCATTGTCTGATTTTGCTGTCTAATGTCTTCCTTGGGACTCCAGATCATCTGAAGCATGTATATACTGAATTCTTTATCTGACATTCCATCTGCTGCAGATATTACCTCTTCTAAAGTTGAGTTGACCTGCATTGCTTGTGGTACTTTCTTTCTTTGTCTTTTCATACTCATTGCGTTTCTTTCTGCTTGGTGAAACTGTTGCGTTATTGATTTTTCCCCCTATATATTTATATTGCTCTTGTATAGTTGCAAAGTCTCCCTCGCAGGTTTTGGCGGTTGTTCTGCCCCGCCTCCAATTGGGGCAATATGCCTACCACACCAGCAGACCGCTGGGCCTGTTCTTTTGGTGGTCACAGGTCCACCTACCTTGCAGGCGCGAGCAGCGGCTCTGTCCCTCTGCGGGCCGCTAGGCCTGTTCTGTCTGTTGGTTACAGGTCTGTCTACCTAGCAGGCGCTGGAGGCGACTCTGCCCCTTCCCCAATCGGGGGGATGGCGGGCCACTGGGCCTGTTCTGCTGGTAGGTTAATGCAACAGTTTCTAATTGCACACTGCTGGTGGTGGGGAGCTCACTCCCGACCAAGATGGCCCACCTCAGGTACAGTCTCTAACCCCTTTCCTACCCTCACGGGCCCTGGTTCTGTTCTCTGAAGTGAGGGAGGAAATCTCTCCAGAGTCCCACTGAGGGTCCTTTTAGGGATTCCTTCCCGCTCTGAAATAACCCCCTTAGTCCTTTGAATCTCTCTCCATCCCTTCACATCTTACTGAGTCTACAAATTATACCCAGAATTCTCTTCCCCAAGATCAGAAAGACTAATCGAGACTTCTGTGGGTTACCAAGACCAGTGTCTCCCAAGGTCACTTCTGAAATGTCTTCATTCTAGTCACACTTATAAGGATCTTATGTTCAAATGAACGTTGCAAGTGCTGGGTTGAAGAAATATTAGAAACTTCTTTTGCAGAAGGACATATCAGGGCCTTATATGACTCATGTACCTGAGACTCTCCAAACCAGATACAGGAGGTTGAGTTTGGGTGCATCTGGACTTCTCTGAAAGTCATGCTAAAAGGGACACGTAAACTGCTCTAGAAGCAGACCTGGGTGAGAATTCCAACTCTGCCATGTTTTACTTTCGGGACCTGGAAATGCCTTTACCACTCTGACCTTCAGACTCTTCATCTGTCATGTGAAAGGTCTTCATCTCTGTGCCTTGCTTGTTCGACAGGTGGAGCACAAGGGAAAGAAATCAATCAGTTCCCAAACTGCCTCATCTGGTGCAGCTATCCCCAGGCATATTCTGGCTCAGGCCAGCCTCAACTCCCCACACAGCCTCAAATGTACAAAGCCCATGCTGCCTCAGGTCCTTTACACATGCTAAAAATCCACTTACCAGCTACATCCATATGATGCATGGTAGGGGATCAACAAACAATGCATAAACTGCTGTGAGACGCAGGCCCTTGATGTCTTCTTCTGCTGGCCACCATTCTGCTCATGCCCATAGTATGATGAGGCCTGAAATCTTTTCTGTTCTACCCTGAGGCTGGAGCAAGCACGGCCTCCCATGCATGAACCTTAAAATCACCATGAAGGCAGTCTCCAGATCTCCCGGGCAGGAAGGATGTCAGCTGGGAGCCACTGGGCCATTACCAGGCCATGCCCCAGGCCCTTGGACCCTGCTCTGGGTCATCTCTACAATGGTGTCCCCTCTGCTGGCTCCCTGTGCTGGCCCCTGACTTAATAAATCTCAGTCAATTGGCCACAGGCTTGTTTCCTTAAAATGAGGTCACCTCTAAGGATCTCTGACATGATGTGGCCCCGCCTCCTCAGAGCAGTGGGGACGTTGCAGCTCAGGTAAGTGAACATTTTCTTAAACCAAAAGGCTGGGAGGGGGCTCTCTTCTCCCCCAAGCTGAGTGGGCCTCTCAAGACGAGGTTAGGCAGCCCCCGAGGGGGGACACTGTCTGTGTCACAGAAGGCTCCACTCACCCAAGTCACCTCCTGCCATAGGTGGATCATATGTCTGATGTTCTCCTCCCACTTACTGCATCTTTGGTTTGAGGGGTCTGGAGTAAAACCAAATGGCCCGGGTTTAAAACCCCTCTGGGCCTCTCTTGAGCTGTGTGATCATGGGTAAGTTAATAAATCTCTCTGTGCCTCAGTTTCTTTCTTAAATGGAGATACTGGTGTGTCTCCTGGGGTTTTTTAATGCAGAGCAGTCCCTAGCACATAGGAGGTGCTGCATCAACGTGGCTGCAATGACTATTAAGGCCATTTTTGGATGTTGTGTGTGGAGTGGGGTGGGGAACTTCAGTGAGGATCAGTGTGAACTCTTCTCTGTTAATTCATTTTCTTTTTTGTGGGAGGTACGGTGTCAGGGGCTAGAAGGAAATTCTCCTTCAAAGAATAGCCTGACATTTACAAGAAACAGCCCCCTGGGTGACATCCTGCCTGGGAGACATCCTGCAGCTACCTATCTCCCTGAAACATCCTGTGGCTATCAAGAACATCAGACATCTTGCAGCTGCCAGTTTTACCACCCACATCCAGCAATCGCTGATTAGAGAGCTTCCCCATCCCCAGCATATAAATACCCCTGTGTGAACAATAAAAGTTTGCAGCTTGATCAGAACTCCTGTCTTGCTTTCATCCTTCATGTCTCTTGTCCCTTCATTCCTCCCTATCTAGGTTCACCACCCACGTTGATGTGTCCTGTGGGTCAGAATATTTGGCGCCCAAAGATTGGGGCTGGAGCCTTTGACTGAGAAGGAACACCATCCTCTGGAGACACTTGGCCAAGCGGAGCTCGCGATCGCCTTGGCAGACACGACCGAGAGACAGATCCAGGAGGAGAGTGGGGACGACGCACAGTGAGTGACCCACCATGGGACAAGAAGTTTTGTCACATGATTTGTTTTTGTCAGGCCTCAAGGAGGCCCTCAAGACACGGGTGGCATGTGTTAAGAAAAAGGACTTAAAATTATTCTTTTCATACGTAGGAGAATTGTGTTCGTGGTTTTCCCTTGAAGCGACCATTGATGGTAAAAGATGGCTTAGAGTAGAAGACTGTTTAAAAGATTATTATGAATCTTTTGGCCCAGAAAAGGTGCCTGTTCCCACCTTTTCTTACTGGAACTTAATTAATGAAATTCTTAAAAGTTTACCCTTTGACAATGGTACCTTAAAACTTGTCAGGATTGGGGAAGAGGCTATGCAAAAGACCTCTCATCTTTCTCGTCCCCCCTAGGCATGCCCTTCAGTTAGTATAGACATAGATCCTTCTCAGTCTCCCTAGGACCCTGGGAACCTTCCTGAACCCCCTCAAAATCCCACCCTAATGAATAAGGCTCCAACAGCTACCAACTGCCTTTATCCAGTTTTAAATCCCAGAGACACATTGACCTCTGGGGAGGAGGCTACCTTGGAGAAGGAAGCAGCTCGCTACCATTCAGAAGACCCGCCACCTCTTAGGACCCTGCCACAGCCTATAGGACTTACACATCCACCTCCCTCCTATATCCCTCCTGCCTTTTGTGCTCTGGCCCTTTAGGGGCCAACTGCCCCAACAGATATTTTTTCTCCACTTACCTTGCCTAACCTGGCTCCCTTGCGCAAGTCTCTCCAACAGAGACGGGAACACATCCAACTTCTAAAAGAATCAAGATCTCTTGACTCTGAGCTCTGCTCATTAGCCTTAGGCACAGAATCAACCCGAGCTGGCCCAAGGCAGTCTAATAAAAAGGTTAAGCCATGCCATTGGCCTATTCTCGCCTTCCCAGTCACCCACAGTCAGATAGATAAGCCCACCAGGCTGAGGACAAAGAGGAGGATCAAGTGGAGGAAACGGATCTAGGTTTCATAGTTTGTCCCTGGTGAGCAGATTTCTCTCTCTCTGCTTCCTCATTGCCATATGCTGAGCTGCTTTCCGACTCCCTACACTTCCCCCACTATTTTCTGCCTCACGTTGGCCCCAGAGCTATGCAGTTGGTGGTCAGTGGAGTGAGACCTGAAACTATGAGCTACATAAACTTGTCCTGCTCTAATTGTTGTTGTTAGATTTTTTTGGTCACAGTGATGTAAAAGGCAACTAAAAACACAGACTAATTTATCCAGCAGGGAATATTAAAGGCAGTACAGCATTTGAGATATGGCCTGGGTATTTCTAGCTGCTTTCAGCCTTATATACCATGGGGATCAGGAGCAAAAGGCAGGGTAGAAAGATTTAAAATACTTGAAGGTTTTCCAGAAAAGAAAACTTTGTAATGTTGGGGCCAAAAATGATGTGGTTGGTAAAGAGATTAATTCCATTACACAGAAGCCACCTTTCGGCATCTCAGGAATGGGAAGGACACCACCCTTAGCAGGCTCAATGACTTGTGGAGAGATTATCAGGGTGCCCTGCATGCAAAAGGCAGCCTCAGAATCCTATATCCAGATTCATTTTGCTGTGTAACTAACATCATATGGGCTCACAGAGGCCATGGTCTAGGTGGGTCTGGCTACTGTCCTCATTCTCAGCTGACCTTGTTATTGTCTATGTGATGCTGGTTATCAGGCTTACAGAGTGAAGAGTTGAGGGGTTGTGAAGGTTTGCATTCCTACTTCAGAGGAAACGCTGGTGACCAGGATGTGCATATCACATTCAGAGTGCAACCCAGTAACCCCAGAAACAGTGATTTATCAAACAATGAGAGTGGAGCCAGTGTTGTGGTGGAGGTTAGCAGTGGCAGGCCTATGAACACCTGCTCAGGTAAGTGAAAGTCAGTGAGCACAGAAGCTCTAGGGAGTGGTCCCACATCAGACCAAGCTGGAGGGGTAAGGATGCTCAAGTTCTAGGGCACCCATATTACACCATCAGGTGCCTTTGTTTCACACCTGGAGCACTAGACTTAATGGAGCACTAGACTTAATGTGTGCCCTGCTGTGCTTTTTCAGTTTCCTCCTTACTACTGTCCTCTTCTTCCCTTTGGGGTTAGTTGTGTTTCCCCTGCGTAGATGTATCTTTGAAATGTGTTAACATTTTTTTGATCATTAATGAGGATTGCAGCCAATGCAGCTACAAAATGTTTGATTCTTCTGCTTTGCTTCCACGTGTGAAAGTCAGTAACTGAAGAGGAAGAGAGGTGTAAGAGGAAAAGGCTTCATTGACAACAATTCAGCATTTCAGAGATGAATGGCTAGCTCCTGGTTTCATCTTGCTTAGTACTGCTGAGTGAAAGTGTATACAGTGTGTTATGTGGAATTGTTCTCGCAGTTTTGGGCAGGTGGACACAAGCACAGTTTACTAGTTTTGACAGACTGTCCTTCAGAGGGGTCTGGAGTCATGGCTCAGTGGTAGAGAGCTTGCCTGGCATGTGTGAGGCCCAGGGGTCAATTCTTAGAACCATATATAAATCAATAAATATTGATAGACAACTAAAAATAGATGTCACTAAGGAGCTGGGGATGTGGCTCAAGTGGTAGTGCACTTGCCTGGCATGTGTGCAGTGCTAGGTTTGATCCTCAGCACCACATAAAAATAAAGATGTTGTGTCTGCCCAACACTAATAAATAAATATTAGAAAATTCTCTCTGTCTCTTTCTCTCTCTCTCTCTCTCTCTCTCTCTCTCTCTCTCTCTCTCTCTCTCTTTTAAAAAACTGTTATTTAAAGAAGTTGGGATTCTGTGGGTTATATCTGGGTCCAGTGGACCCTGACACATCCCTGACCTGTGAATCTAAGATAATGTGATTTTTTATATGCTTGCAATTCTGAAGGTGTGTGTGTCTGCCTTCCCTCCTAGTCAGTGTCTTCTGCACACTTCTGCCAATACCTTTTAATTTGGACATTTCCTGTGACATAGTAAGGTGGAGTGCCCAGTGCAAGGGCCCTTTTAATTGACTTTCGTGCTTTCAACTGACTCTATCGTTAGTCATTAAGATAGGGTTGAGGGTGTGCGGAAAAAAGAAAGCTATACTCATGAATTAAAAAGAAGAGAATGGCAGAAAAAAAAAAAACGTTCAATTCAGGGTTCAGCGTCACTGTGTTCCCTTGAGTCTCAGAAGAGACTTTGGGCAAAAGCTATTGAGAATGCACTGTTGATATTTGTGGACTCTTTGAGTCCAAATGCTTGATTATTTATTTATTTTTAATTATTTATTGCTGTGAGACAGATATGAGCTTTTGGAGACAAGGGATAGATGTTCTGGCATTAACATTTGGTATTCCTCAAAGGCTCACGTCTTAAATATCTGGTTCCCAGCTGAAGTCATTATTGGGAGGTGTTGGAAGCTTGTGGAAATTGGGGCCCATTTGATGAAAATTACCTCATCGAGGATGTGCGACTGATGGAGTACTGGGACCCTAATGCACTTCTGTCTGTCTCTCTCTGCCTCCTAGCAGCCATGAGGTGGTCAGTTTTCCTATGCCATACACTCTTGGCCAGATGTTCTGCTTTGCTATAGGTCCAGAGGTAAGAGGGCCAAGTGACCATGGACTCTAATCTCTGAAACCATAAGCCAAAATAAATCTCTGCTCCTTTGAATGTGGTGATCTCAAATATATTATCATAGGTTTGGAAAGTGATTAGGACAGCTGCTGTCCAAAATATAAGAGGCCCCAGACCTTCCTCTAACCAGATTCACCTCTTCTGTCTGAAGGTAACACAGAAAAGCTGACAATTTACTCACTAATTTTTTGACAAACAAACATGTCAGTAATATCTTCAGATTATAATTTGAACATGTAAGGATGCCAAAGGCCTCTTGTGTGAGAACACTGCAGACCCCATTCAGAAATTGGAGCTGATGTGGCTTAGTGGGGAGCCCAGGTGAACAAGTCAAGCCCTGGCATTGGAACACACATTGCACAATGGTCTGGCTTTCTAGCTAGAAGATATCCATCTCAGCTGATGGTGGATACTCAAAAGAATCTATTTGGGGTGATTCTCTCTTTTAGAAACCCCTTAAATGTCCCAGAGTACCTTCATCCCCAGAAGCATTATCTGAGAGTACTCTCTTATTATTTGAAGAGTTTTCTCTATATTGAGGAGTTATTGAGTAGCTGGTAAGTACCTTTCAGTTTTATAGGAGGGAATGTGCTCTTTCCTTTGCACTTTTATATTTTCTTACATTTTCAACAGCAAGGTATGTGCCTGAAATCTGCATCTTCACCCCTCTACCTCTGTGTGCAGGGCCCACAAGATAATATCCTTGAACTGGGTGTGTCAGTGTTCAGATTATGTATGTAATGTTCTGTATGTGTGTGTGTGTGTTTGTGTGTGTGTGTGTGTGTGTGTGTGTGTGAGAGAGAAAGAGAAAGAAAGAGAGACAGCGAGAGAGAAAGACAGAGAGAGAGAGAGAGAAAACACGAGAACTTGTTTCTCTAGCACCAGGACTTTGTGCTTTTATGTGTTTCATGTGTATAGGTATGGAAAGGATATGAAACAAGACACCATAAATTCTCCTGTGTGGGACTGTTTGGTTGTCATGTGTAAATATTTTCTGAGTGATTTCTTTGGTCATTGTTCGCTGAGTACCTTTCTGGCAGGACATGTGTTTAGGGTTTTAGTGGTGCATCTGTAGGTGTTGTTGGCATTGTGGACTATTGTGAACATGACTATTATGAATACATTTGAGAGGAGTTAGGATGTTGTCTTACTATTATGTGTTGGATCTGTGCATTTTCAGATTTTAGAATGTATGTGTATGTTCATGATGTCTAGGTCAGAATTTAGGGACATAATCTTTGGTGTTCAGAGATTTGGAGAGAATGGAATCATGGGGTATGTTGGGGTGTTTAGAATTGTGTATATGTGGCACATAGATGTGTATAGATTCTGTTGATAATGTCTCAAGTGGACTGCTGTGTATTTTCTTGTTTAGGGCTTTGAGGTGATCATGTTATTCTTGGGAATGGAGGGGTGTCCTTTGTGAGTATGTTGGAGAAGTTAGCAGTGTCTGTACGTCTGAGATTTGTTGTTGAACTTCATATTCTGAGGCATTCTGTGTATGTGCATGTTTGCAACATAGAGGTGATTGTAAATGTTTTCATCTGAGAATACAAATTGTTGTCATGTTAATAAGTAATTTGTTTGCTCCATTCAGCTACTGAGGGAGTGTTTGTGTGATTGCTTTATGAGTGATACTGATTGATGTGTGGTCTGAAGATGAGTGTATCTGAAGCACACCAGATACTCTCAACCAGAAGACCCTTGCCATAATTAAGCTTCTTATCTTGTCAGATCAGCAGCAAGTATGCAAAGGTTACTGTGGTTGGTAGCTTCCTCTTTCTTGTAAATGCCAGATTTTTTTTTTTGGTAAATACGTGTGAAACCTCTGTCTGGCCTAGAGAATGGAATGAAAAACATTTGTCAAGTGAATCATCAAGCCCTTTTCCCCCATGGGACATAAAAGTCAAAATATTTTGAAATTATCTGTCCCTAGAATGTTTCAGGCATGAGCCACACTCTGGACTGATTGGCAACATCCAATAAACCTGCTTTCTGAAAATTCCTGTGGTATCCAGCCTCTTCAGTCCTACTTCATATCTATTTTAAGTGTTTCATGGAGGCGACTGGAATATGTGTGAGACTTTGTAAGGAAGGTTATTGATTTGAATTTTTTGGATTTTGCTGTGTATTTGTATTAATTTGGGCATGAGGAACTCTGGATTTAGAGTCAGGCATCTGGAAGATAGGAAGTTTATGCTATTGAGGATTTTCAGAGCTCCACAGTGTTGTGTGCTGTTAACTGAGTATATCAGAAAGAATGAGCAGTTTTGTACATTAATAGTGATTTCTGTGTCCTTTAATAGTGAGAGAGTGGCTGCATGTACTTTGGGTCTGTGGGAGTACTGTGGGTTTGTAGATTCAGATGGACACGTGTGTTCCCAGACTTGTATAATCTAGGACTGTGAATGTATTTAGGAAGTGTGATGGCTGAGTATTCATTCTCAAATAGTAGATGGGTAGTGTGTGTTTCCACTGAGATAATATAGAAGTTATATTTATATGGGAATACAAGTTAGGAGGAGTAGGTACTGACAGTGTATATGGGTTATTATGACATGGTGGGACTTGTGAATAATTATTAAGAAGAGTGTTTGAATGGAGTATTTTGGTGAATACTTTTTGATATTCACAAAATATTGATTTTTTAATTTAATTTTATTTTTTGTTTAGGGAAGGGTGTGACATTAGAGTGCAGGGTAAAATATGTGTATTAAGGCCACACATGTGTTATGTATGTATTTGGGAAACGACAATGAGTAGATTGTAGGTGACATCATTGTTGTGTACATTTGGAGAGGGTTGAGAAACTTTATGTGTTTCTTGGAGTTGGTGTTTGCATATCAAGTGATTCTGGGAATATGGACTCATGTTTATGTGTGTATGTGGATGGTTGTACCTGTGTCATTTAGGGTTAATAATGTTACATTTTTGTAATCAGGGTACTTCTGGTTCCACTCAATCTTAGGGAAGTTCAAAGAGATTTTTATGCACACATGCCACCCAGCCACAGAGACCTGTGAACACCTCTTGCTGAGGCACATACATGGAAAGATGCACACTCATTAAAACCCCTTTCACCACAGATATCATTAAAACACCTCACATTTAGAAACAGGTGCATGACCCACAACTCACTGCCATTCCAATAAAAACACAGATGCATAAATCACCTTTATCCCTGCTTTCCCCGAATACGCACACCACCACTTCCTTTCTAAAAAAAATATATACATACCCACAAATACACCTGCCTGTTATCACCCAGGTACTGACGGACATGCAATTATAATGTATACTTTCCAAATGCAGGCTTATACATTCCTATATACTCTACACTTCCTGAAGGCATGCACATGATATAAACAAACACTGAGTATGCATGCACACAGAAATACAACATACAACCCTCCTACACACACACACACACACACACACACACACACACACACACACACAAAATAAACCCTATTTGTTACCAGAAGTCATATAAACAAAACCATAAATACTCTGGAAAATCTCACAGACTTGATCCTCTCATCAGAAATACAATATACACAACACCTTGCTTCTGTCTCTTCTTGCTTTACACAGAATTTAAAGTACACTGCAGAGCAGATAGGCTTAACTGAACTTTCTAACAAAAACCAAAAGACGACAAATTCTTTACAACAGTACCAACAACATTCTCCAGAATAGACAACAGATTACGTCATAAAACAAACCTTAACAAACTTTAAAAGCTAAAAATCATTTGAAATAACTTTTTTTCTGAACACAATGTAATAAAACTGGAAACCTACAACAGGTGGAACTTCAGAAACATCCTGCATGTCTGCTATTATAACAAAAAGCTCTCAAATAGCAGAGTCAATGACAAACAGAATGGAAATTTTTAAAGATTCTTGAGAAAAATGATAGAAACACAAAATAAAAAACCCTATATCATAGAGCAGAGGCAGTTTTAAGATTAGATCAGTACATACCTACATCAAAAAAGAAAACAAAGAAGACTTCCTCTTCAAGGAGGTAGAAAATCAAAAACATGCCTGACCCAAAGCTAGTAGAAGAAAAAATACTAAACATCAGAGAAGAGGTAAATAAAATAAAGATTAAATATTATTTTAAAAATATCAACAACAGAAAGAATTTATTTACTTACTTACTTACTTACTTACTTATTACTTATCCCTAGGATTGAACTCAGAAGCAACCACTCACTGAGAGATGTCTCCAGACCTAGTTTGTTTTTTAATGAGAGACAGGGTCCCATAGAGTGGCTCACTGCCTTACTTTTGCTGAGGCTGTCTTTGAACTTGCCTTCCTCTTGCCCCTCCTTGAGGATCTAAACTGTTCATGTCAATGGTTAAGAGTACAGCTTTGCCATTGAACTCAATTAAGCAGTGGGAAGATCATGATGCTGTATAATATGAGCATTCCCAGACGTGAAACCTACGGACATCTTCGCATTGGCTTTGTCCACAGAAAGCATCAGACTCACCTTTCAGGACTCTGCTTGGTGCATGCTTTGGCTTCTTCGGTTTTATGGTGGAGGTTTTCTGTTGGAGACTAAACCCAGAACATCATGTATGCTCGGCAAGTGCTTCCCCATGGAGCTGTGCCCCCAGCCCAACTTGGCCTTTCTTGGTGATCAGAGAAAGTGTCTGTTGGACTCTATCTTTAATGACTTACTGGGAAACTTCATTTCCTCTGATTCTACCTCTTCTGCAGATCCAGTTGAAGGCAAAGGTGCTGTGGTGAGCCATCCCCCTTTTCATCTTCTTAGTCTGCTGTCAGGTCAATCCGGTCTCCTTTGCTGTTGTTGGGGCAAGGGGGAGAGGGGGGAACCATGTGCCACTCCTTTGGTTTCTACTTGTTTCCAGATCCTTTGTTTCGTATTATGGCCTCAGATTTTGTGGGCCCTTTCTACTGGATGTGAGGGATTCTGGCCTCCAACAGAGGGAGGCTTAGACTCACTGTGCCTCTTTTCTGCTGGACCAGCATCATTTAGTTGAACTACAGCCTTTCTGTGGAGCTCATAGAATGGGCAGCTCTGTGGCCTGGAAAGTCTGCATGTGCCACGTCAAATAGCCTGATCAATGGTGCATTCAGCCTGGGAAACATCATCTTCTTTAGAGTTGGGTTTGAATGCAATACAAAACCTGGAAGAGCAAGATAAGTCTCTGCTTGAGAATTTCTGAAAACTTAAAAAAACTAGAGTGTTTGAAATCCCTGAAATGAGATGGTGAGTCCACATAGAACACTCTCTAGAACTCTCTATTGGTTTCTCAGCTGCATCTTTTTCATATCTACAGGTGAAATATATGCATCAAAACCATGAGTGACAGTGGAGGGTCAAATCTAACCAGTCACTTGTGGGTCTAGAAATGATTTTCTTGTGTATGTTGATGGTGCATTTGATGAACACGGTTTAAAAATGGGGTTCCAAAGAGGTTCCAGTCACTCAGAATAAGAGCTCATCTGAACATGATGGAAAGGGAAGGTTGATTCCCAACTAGATCCAAATGTGCCAGCCCCATCTGCAGACTCAGGAAATGATTGGAATGTTCTCCAGTTTTATGAACTGATGAAGGACGGGCCTCTCTGTCCTCTGTCCATGCAGAATGGATCTGTCCATGGGGATGGGAATGCAGCAGGCTCTTGAGGGGTACGTGACTTTCCAAACAGAATGACATGGGGTCTGGTGGGCTCGACAGAGGGACTGAGTTGTTTTCTTATCTTTGGTTTTGGGGGTTATGCTATAATTGCTGCCAGCAACCTGAAGCCCATCCAATGTGGAAAAGGGGTCACATTCAATTCTGTAGGTTCATTTTATTAAATAATGTCTTGTTTTCTTGAGCTCACAGGGGCTTTGTGGCTGCCTATTACCTTAGGCACACTCATGGAGCTCGGTATCTCTGCTATGGTCACCTTGGGCCTCATCATGCAGCTCTTGGCTTGCACCAAGATGAATGAAGTGGGTGACACCCCAAAAGACCAAGCCCTCTTCAACGGGAGCCCAGAAGTTTAAGAAAGATCATGGGTAAATTTCTGGTGTCTAGTTGAGAATTTGAATTGGCTCTAAAATTGGGGGCATTAAAACAGCCCAGTTTGGCCTGTGTGCTTTGCCTGCTGACCCTGCAGGTGCTCCATGGCCTGTTAGTGAGAGAGCACTTCTGGGAGGTGCTGGGTATGGGGGAAGGCCAGGCAGGGCAGGGGAGGGCAGGAATGCCCCAGAGGATGGACATGAAGGATCAGTGCATGGAGGTCACTCCTTCACCAGCCATGATTTCCATACCTCACGAAGGAGGTGACATTTACTTCAGAGCTGTCATAAGAATTCAATCAAAGCCAGATGCTGTGGAGTATGCCTCTAATTACAGCAGCTTTGGAGGCTGAGAAAGAACGATCACTATTTGGAGGTCAACCTCAGCAACTTAGTTAGGCCCTAAGCACCTCAGTGAGACCCTGTTTCTAAATAAAATAATAAATGGCTGGGGATGAGACTCAGAGGTGAAGCACGTCTGCTCAGTCCTCAGTATAAAAAAAAAAAGAGGATTAAATTAAATAATCACTCTCACAGTGCCTAACACATGGTAGTTATTTAGCAAGTGCTATTTTTCTTCTGTATTTAAAAGGATTTAATGAGCAAAAAGGTGATCCTCTCAGTCCAGCTCTGCTGTTGATTAGATTTTTTGATGTGGAAGAAATTTAGATAATAGTTCTGGAGTCTCAGTTTCTACATGCTGTTAAACTAGGTTAAGAGTATTGGCTGTATCAAATGATAGGCAGCCCCAATAATTGGGTCCAGCCTCAGAGTCAGCCAAGCCTAGCCTCTGTTAACTGGAATGTGCTATTTAGAAAACAATATTTACAATTTTCTACTCTGCCATCTTCCCTACAGCATGCCTTAGAGATCTTAAGTTAGTAGGTTAAATAATTCAGTGAGAAATCCATCTAACTTAAATTGTGAGTTTCAGACACAAATCAAGATTGTTGAATATATTTATGTATTAATGCATTAATCATTAATGAATTAAGTAATGCATTATTAAATATTAAGTAATGCATTTATTATTCAATGCCTTAAATTAATGCATTATCCTTCTAAAGCACTAATAAGTGGTTTTCTTCTTTTAATTTTTATTTTTGACATTTTATAATATACTTGGCTTAGTGCAGTGGTGCGCACCTCTAATTCTATCAGTTCGGGAGGTTGATGCTGGAGGATTGTGAGTCAAAGCCAACCTCAGCAAGAGCGATGCCCTAAGCAGCTCAGTGAAACTCTGACTCTAAATAAAACCAAAATAGGGCTGGGGATGAGGTTCTGTGGTTGAGTGACCCTGAGTACAATCCCCAGTACAAAAATCAAAACAAACAAAAAATTTGCATTATTTTTCTAAAGCCCAAATTGGGTGTTTTTTTCTCTTTCTCACTTTGTTTTTAATATTTTTTTTGCAGACCTGAAAATGGAACTCAGTGCCTCTACCACTGAGCTACAGCCCCAGAAGTTTTCTCCTTACCGTTGACAATTTTTTAAAAATGTTTTTCCATATTAAGAATTCAAGATCATTTTTTTAAAAAAAAAAGATTTAGGATGACTGGTCTGAAGTTTAGTAAAGCACATGCCTACCGTCTGAAAGGCCCTAGGTTCAATCCCAAAAGCCACAAAAAAGATGAAAGGTGCTTTCACTAGAGACCTCTGAGTTCTCATGCACTTTGATGTGTGACAGTTGGACACTCCTCACCAAGGTTTCCATGGGCAGTGTCAGTATTTGTCATCTGAAATTCTGCCACACTCTGCTCAAGATTTTCTTAGGACCCTAGTGTTTGGCATGATTGTCACCATCGGCCAGTCCATTATGGATGTGATGACAGGCATGGACAGGGACCCCCTCAAAGATGGGTTCTGGGATCTGCCTTCTGATCACCACTCAGGTGAACCCCCACTCTCACCCCACGTCCTGAGTGATCCTGTTGTCCCTCTTCCTCCTCAGCAGTACTCAGCCAGAGCTGGGGCCAGGCCAGGCTCAGGGCTGGGCTTAAGGCTAAACACTGGCCTGAGCAGGGTAAGGCCCCGGGTTGGATGCTGGTCACCGCCCCAAAAGAAATCAATCAAATAAAGACACTGCGCCCATCTACAATGAGAAATATTGAAATCAATAAAGGCATGCTGTCCACCTGCAAACCCAAAAACAATTAAGAAACAAAAACAAAATATTTGGGCTGGGGCTCAGTGGCAGAGGTTCACCTGGCATGTACAAGGCCTTGGGCTCGATCCTCAGCACCCCATAAAAATAAAAAAAAGATGTTGTGTCCACCTCCAACTAAAAAATAGATTTAAAAAAAAATAGAGAATTGAAAGACCCTGGCTTTGGCTTCTGAATTCCCATGAGGCAGATTGAGAAGGGTCTCTTATTTGGCCCTCATAGCAGAGAGCCCTGTCATTGAAGATGGAAGGAAACAGGGCATTTGGGCCAGTAACACAGAGGTCACTTTTATTAATTAATTTATTTTAATTCTGCAGTTCTTTGTGGCAGGCTTGATCGTCTTCCTTTTGGATGAGCTTCATTATAAAGGGCATGGCCTGGGCTCTGGCTTTTCCCTCTCCATCTCAAGCAATTGTGAAACCATCCTGGGGAAGGCCTTCAACCCCACCACCATCAACACCGACCAAGGTAAGGGCCCTGCCTCCGGTTGGGCACATCTGCTGGAAGTTTTCATGTATGCAGACTATTCCTCTGGGGGGAAATAACTGTTTCAGAATCATTTCTTCTGAATTTTCAGTGTGCAAATGTTTAAAATTATACCTGAGTGCAGAAGCTCAAGCCTGTCATCCCAGCAGCTCAGGAGGCCGAGGCAGGAGGATCACAAGCTGGAGGCCAGCCTCAGCCACTTAGTGAGGCCCTGTCTCTAAATAAAATATAAAAGGAGCTGGGGACAGGGCTCATGGGTTAAGTGGTCCTGGGTTAAATCCCTAGTACCAAATAATAATAATAATAATAATAATAATAATAATAATAATAATTATTATTATTATTATTATTATTATAACAATAACAACAACAACACTTACAATCAAAATGATATATAACTTTCATGTCTTATAAGAATATTTCAAGGACAGTTAGCATGTTACAGAGTAATCCTGCCTCAAATTTCTTAGCAGGAACCTGCACTGCAAGGATAAAGAAGTGTTGATTTTAGTCAATTGTCTTCTGGTGGACATTTCAGTTCTTTCTCAGTCACAGTTAGCATCAAAGTGAATATCCTTGGGCAATCACCTGCACATATTTTAGCAGTTGTTCTTAGCGAATAAGATTCTAAAAATGAAATTTCTACACCAAACCACTTGTTCAGGCAAGGAGCATTTAGTTCGATGATTACAAGTTCAAGGACAGCCTTGGCAAAGAAGTGAGACCCTGTCTCAAAACAGTCATGGGTAGAATGACTGTTCCTGGGTTCAACCCACAGTATTGCCAGTTTGGGGAGGAAGGCACTGGGAATGAACTCATGGACAGTTAACCCCTGAGCCCCGTCCCCAACCCTCTTTTGTATTTTATTCAGAGACAGGGTCTCGCTGAGTTGCTTAGAGCCCCAATTTGGCTGACGTTAGCCTCCAATTTGCCATCCTCCTGCCTTAGCCTCCAGAGCCACTGGGATTGCAGGCATGCACCATGACACCTGGCTTACAAATCTTAATAAAATAAAAATTGAAAAACATGTGAGACTTCTTAGAAGAGGGAAATTGACTGTTTTTTCTTTTCTTTTTCTTTTGGCCTCTGATCCCTGAATCTGTTTTTTGCTGCGAAGTCTCTCATGGAAAATATTTGTGTGCGTTTTTTGTGTTTTTTTGGAATTGACTGTGGAGCTGGTTCTTGGCTTTCAGTGCCATGACATCAAATTGAGGAAACTGCAGATGAGTCCCTGCAGGGTGCCTGAGAGATCCCATGGGAAAGACTGGACCCCAGGTAGGAGTGTCGGCGACGCTTACAGAACAGTAGGCAAAGGTGACACGAGACTCTTCCTAGAATTTCAGAAAACCTAAGGTGAATTGAAGATCTGGGGGCAAAGCAGCTGGGCCCCAGCTGTGGATGTGGCAGTGAAATCTGGGTAGGAGTTAAGGAGTCTGCCAACACCTCCTGGCTTTGGCAGGGGGCTGCCTTCAAAAAGAGTGGGAGCAGTGGTGACCATAGGGGACCAGTCAGCGAAGGCTTGGGCTGTGGCAGCCAGCCAGAGGACCACTTTGCTCTGGAGCAGGATGGTGAGTGAGGGGACAGTTTTGAAGAAATGATTTGCTGTCCCTTGGAGACAGGCTGAGAAAATGGCTGGCAAGGTGGCACAGCCATTCAGCCTGAGTCAGCCAGTGTGACATCAGAGTGAGGGCCTTAGGACTTAGGGAGAGATGAAGGCCACAGACAACTGAGACATGGAGGTGGCTGCCTTGGCCACCTCTGGGACCTGGTTGGGGCAGAGATCTTACCTGGGGGGCTTTGAGTGGTGTTGTAAGGAGCCAAAATGGTGGAGCCACGGGGACAGCCCCAGGACGGGCAAGAGGATGGTGGAGCAGGCACAGGTAGCTTTCAGCTGAAAGGCTTTCCTGTTAGCAGGAGTGCCACCACGGCTCAGCTTGTGACCTGTAAAGTGGGGTGTGGAAGGGCCCCTAGAGTGGAGAGTGCACTTGGTCCTTCTTCCCTGAGGTTTGGGACAGTCCAGGCTGGGAGGGAGGTGGACAGTACAGATGTCACATGGCTCTTGCCCCCTGTGACACTAGTGCATGAAACACCCCATTTCCTAGAGATCAGAGGGTAGTGATTTGCAAGAAATGACCATGTTAAACATTCAGAAAGCTTCTAAGGCCCACACCCTGCCATTGATGTCACCCACCTTTCATTCCAGACATTTGTCAGTAAGGTGCTGTTAAGCACTAGGCGCTTCTGTGGGTGCTAATACTACAAAAGGAATGGAACGTAAGGTGTGTGAGCGTCACTATCATCCCAGGGCCCCGGGGTCAGAATAGAGCAGAGAAGGAAGATGGGGTGACTGAGGAAGAGTGATACAGGTCCATCTAGAGAACCTGGCGGGTGCAAAGGCCCTGGGGAAGAGATGAGTTGGTGTGTTTGAGGGTCCACTTATGGCTCAGCGGAGCAAGTGCAGGGATTTCAGAGAGGTCATTGGTGGCAAGAGGAGCCAGGACAAGTCCCTACTCTCTCCCCCTGGGATTGCTGAGCTTCCTCCTTTACAAAATGCTCAAGGTTTCATGTCTCCAGATTCTTTATCATAGGGACATCAGCGGTTGTCCTACACAGCCACAGGCGGCAGGGAAAGGGGCTGTATGAAGACCACCACGGGTATGCCAGGGGGCCAGGGAAAGCTAGGACAGCGTTTCTGTCACAGATATCCTGTCCATGTGGTCTACAGGACAAATGGCCCATCTGAGTGGCCATCCAGAAGGTGACACGAGTCCTGCTGTGCCAAATATGGGGTGACAGGAAAATGCAGTCCCAGGGAGAGACTGGGACATCTGAGTCCCCAGCTATTAGCCACTCTGCCCACAGATGCCACGTTTAGTGAAGCACCGATCTGGGCCGCAGGGGCCATGGTGACAGCGTTTTCCACTGTGATCTTGTTCTAAAGTCAGTCTCATGCCATTTCTGAAGTGCTCAGACCTTGGTGCCCTGTGCTGCAGTGTCCCTGGCTGGTCTGTTGCCTTTTCCTCAGGCCAGGTCCCTTTCTGCCTGTTGCTGAGGCTGAGGTAGGAGGATATCAACTTGGAGGATAGCCTCAGCAACAGCAAGGCCTCAGCAACTCAGTGAGATGCTGTCAGTGAATGAAATACAAATAGGCTGGGAGTGGGGCTCAGTGGCTGAGGGCCCCTGGGTTCCATCCTTGGTACCAAAAAAATCCATATTGTGACCCTGTGACTGTTGGTGCCATGAGTCTCCTGGCTGAGTCTCCTGGCTGATTCTGTTTTCCTGCCTCTGCTTTGGCCAGGAGGAGGCCCAAGACCCAGCGGAGTTCAGCCCTTTGTTCTTCTCTTCATGTTTGTGTCCTCTTCTGCCAACAGGCATGGAATTGGAGGTTGACATCTTGTACTGTTCCATCTCTGGGCCATGAACACAGACAAAGTCCAAGCCCTTAGAGAGGTTTTGTCGCACCAGAATCTCCTCTACCTCATGATTCTCATTGCCTCCATCTTTGTCTTTGCTGTAATCATCCATTTCCAGGTATGTCCAGCATGAGCACAAGAAGTCTGCATTTTTTTTTTATTTTTTGGTACCAGGAATGGAACCCAGGGACATTGAACTCCTGAGCCCCATCCCCAGCCTTTTTTATATTTTATTTAGAGACAGACTCTTACTGAGTTTCTGAGGCTGGCCTCCAATTTGCAGTCCTCCTGCCTCAGCCTCCAGAGCTGTTGGTGATGACAGGCCTGTGCCACTGTCTCTGGCTTCAGTATAATTGTTTGTTTGTTTGTTGTTCTGTTTAGATATGAATGGCTGTAGAGTGGATTCTATTATATTTTGAGACCAGGTTTTCTGGTTTCTTTCTGTGTGTTCCCCAAGCAGAGTGGGAGGAGGGAAGGGGCAGATGCTCTCCAGCAATGTCAGAAAGTTAGTATTGAATATTTTAAATAAAAGAAAGGGCAGGAATATTTATAATAGTTTTGATTATTAGATGCATGTAAAAATTAATAGGTAGTGTCCTGGCCTGATGTGGTTGTACATACCTGTAATTTGAAAAATCATAGAGGCTGAGGCCTTGAAGGATCACAAATTCAAGACCACCCTTGGTTACTAAGAGAGACCAGTTCTCAAAATAAAATATTGAAGAATTGTGAATATATATGAATGATAAAGCACCCCTGGTTTCAATCCCCAGTACCATATAAAACAGTAGTTTCTAAAATTTAGACCCAAATCAGCATCCTCCACTCTATCTGCAACTATGTAAAGTTCTAAAAGGCAATAAATTTAGCCATACATACTACTAGTTGTCTGATATTGACCATCATCTTGAAATATATACATAGAAGTCCCTTCACAATGTATTAGGTGTTCCCATTATTTTTTCCAATAGCAATGAGAGAGCGAAGAAAACCAATTTAGTTTATGGGGCCACTTCTTTCTTTTCAGGACTAATGAATCAAATATTAAAAGGCTTTAGTGTTTAATTGATTATCATTTATGAAATCAGAATGATATGCATTCTGTGATTTCTTGCTTAATCTACATTGGAAACTTTATTATTTCTGAGTATCAGCATCTGTACACACCACCATACCCCACCCTATTTTTCAATAGTTACAAGTACCTGTGTTCATGCTTCGTCAGTTAGTTATTCCCTTTTAAAAATAATTATGTGTTTCATTCTCTGTTTACAGAAAATTTATGAAGGTTTAAAACCAGTAAGCATTTCCACAAATTTGACTTTAAAATAGATTTCATCACAAAACACACACAAGAAGTAAAAATGCTTTCTTTCTCTAATTTATTAGCCTTTCTAACATCCTATATCAGTACATGAATGCTGCTCATGGAGGGATGTTCTTACCATCAAGAACAATCAGTACTACTTTCTTCTATCTCATCAAATGTTACAAAGGGTGCACATTTTACTGTGTTTCATATGCAGAACTTGACTTTACATTATTTGGTTAGTGGGTTTTTGCTTTCTTTTTTATCACTTTGTTTTTCCTATATTTTCCAATACTCATTTTTTTGTGTGTGTGGTATGAAAAATAGATCACTAGAATTTTCTAACTTTTGCTGTATTCAGTCACTTGATTACTTACTAGCTAATATTTCTATTAAAGCATAATTTTAAAGGTAGGACTGAGGTAAGCTAACAAAACTATTTTCAAGGTCTACTGCAGAATCAGCATAATTTTTCTTGAGCTCTGTAGTTAGAACCACTATTTCTGTCCACAAACTGTGCTCTTTTTGTTTTATTTTTCTTCTATGTTGAGTAACTCTCTTTGAAATGAGGCACAGAAAATTGCTTTTTTAGAATTTTGTCATTAATGAAAATCTATTATTATTTATCATTAATTGACAGTCTGCTTCAGTTTAGAATACCAGGTTGAATACGATTTTTTCTTTGAATCTTGTGGTTATTCTGTATGTATCATCTATAATCCATCATTAATGATAAATACTTGGGTTCTATTCTTGCTTATGAAGCTGACCATAGTTTTTTTCTTTTAAGGATATTCTATTTGGTTAAAGCATAGCTTCTTGAGAAATTCTGTAGATATATTTAGCATGTTTAAATATTATTTTCTTGAATATAGCATTCAATCAAAATGGAATATTTCCAGACCAGATTTTCTTTCCAGTATATACATGTAAGAAACTGGATAAAATATGGAAAATAATATCTATGTTTTTCAGACACTAAAAACAGGCATAGCAGGTGAGTGAAACCATAAGCAATAAGTGTAGACTGGTGAGGTGAACTATAACTTTATTTTTAAAATTGTTCTTAATAAGTGTAGTTTGATAAACTGCTGTTAAAAATTATTGGTAAAGGGGAAGTAAGAATAGTTAAAGTATACCAGTGTAAGAAAAACTTGAGGTCTGGCAGCTCAGAGTAGACTGTGGAGAAAAATTCATGTTATAACAGGGAAGAACTCCCCACTTTCTCTTCACCCTGTCACCTACTTAATCTCACCAGAAACCATCAAGACACTCAGAATAAAAGGTTTCAAGTTCAGTAGTCACACTCTCTCCAAATACAAAAAGCAGTTACAATTCAACTGAACACAGAAGCTTGTGTGCAAGTTACGAGGATCTGAGACATTTTATAAAAACGTTAGGTTAAAAATGATTCTGTTTTTTTTTTCTTTTTTTTGTATGTGTGTGTTTTATTTTGTTCTGAGGGTGTGGCTATTCCTTGGTTACCTGAACTCAACAAAGAAACTGTTATATTTTGTTGAAATATCAGTGGCTGACCCACATTAAAAAAAGAAAAATATTTTCAAAATTTTAAAAAAGCCTAATTACTATATATATATATATATATATATATATATATATATATATATATATATATACATATATATATATATATGTATATATACTGCTTTCTCCCTCCGCATTTTGCATTTTAACGTTTTTTTTAAGTTTTTATTTTATTTTTTATTTTTAGTTCTGAAAATTAGACAGTAAAACAACTTCTTGGAGAATTTACACCCAATTGCATGAGGGTCTGGGAAGCTGAGAGGCTGGAGCAGGGCTGGGAGGAGCAGACAGGAAGGAGTCTTCTTCTTAGTCACTGGAGGCCAACTATAAATAAAAAGAGACAAAAATCAATAATTGTTTGTAAGCCAGGAAATGACACAGATTATCAAGTTAGTATGAGTTATGAAAATTTCATATAATCAAGAAAATGGAAAAATCATGAACAGGATTAGGAAAAATAGGTGTAAATTTTATTTTTAGAAGTTTATTTGTGAAACACAAAAAATAAAGATGAATTTTATCTTATGACTTTAAATGGAAGGTAGAGAGTTATGCAAGTCATAAAGTACTTCAGAAACCTTTCTTCAGTTACAAAAGCATAATAAATGTATAGCTTCTACTTATTTTACTCTTTATCATCCTTTGCATTTCACCTAGGGTCACACTTGTAGAGTGTGACCAATAACTAAGCAAATAACTAATCAAGAAGATAATCACGAAGTTACACTTTTCTCAGAAAACCCCAATAAATTTCAGAGCAAAGAATTGATACAACACCTATTCATTCCCTTCTTTGGGAAAAGGTCCCTTTATAAATCACATAGAAGAAGAAATTGGCCATCTTTTAACAAAATGTTACTAGAAATAAATATGAGTTAGCTTCATTTAGAAGTAAATGGAAATAAAATAGCATCATTGTACAGAATCTTTCAGGGTTAGCCTTGAAAAATGAAAAGTGGAAAAAGCTCTTTCTAAAGAGAAGAATACTTGGCAGCACACTTCATCCTTAATTACACTGTAAAAAATGTTACCTCAGCTAAGAAGGTACATAAACTTATAGGAAGAAATTAAGACTTTTCAAGAGTCTAGAAGAAAGTTTCGAAGACTATAAAATTTTGGGGGTACAGTAATCGGGATGGATCTCTAAAAGAGATAA
Organism: Callospermophilus lateralis; assembly: GCF_048772815.1. Taxonomy (NCBI): domain Eukaryota; kingdom Metazoa; phylum Chordata; class Mammalia; order Rodentia; family Sciuridae; genus Callospermophilus; species Callospermophilus lateralis. Next base: position 115,403 of record NW_027511721.1, on the reverse strand, counting down.
TGCAGTGTAAATATCATGAGATTTCATGCTATCAAATACCAAAGCAAATATATCATGGACATTGTACAAGACAACCAAGTTGACAACTTGACTTCGCTAGTTGTATTTATCCAGCCTCTGATGATGCACAGGATGAATGAGGACTGAGTACCATAGTGGTTTACAGTCACTGCATTTTATCTATCAAATACTTCTTACAAATATCTAGCCAGTTAGGAAGAGAGGTCTATTTCTAGGTTCTTGTGACAGCATCATTCTTTTCATCATTCTCTCATCATAAATTAACAAGTGGACCTCTTTTAATGAAGAAATATTTTTAACCAGAAAAACACAAACTTTTTTTTTTTTTTTTTTTACATTTTGCTTTTAGGGACAATGAATCCTAAGCACGCACCATTAATAAAGTGCCAAGGGATCATGCATAAAAGTGAATGAGACCACAGTTTACAAAAACAAGATACTATATGGGTCTATGACCATTTTTTTCGCTGTATTTTCACCTACAAAAAAAAATAAATAAAAAGGTACTGGCCTGATAGAATTCTGGAACAGGTGATGATGTTGCTTACACTTCTTAAATTACATAACATTTTATCAGTTTGTGCTACCAAGAGATAGACTACATAGATCCAGGAGCTAGACTGTCAAAGTTGAAGATTCTTCACTCTCTATCACTCCCATTAACCCACTTGGCAATTACATTTTCTTACACCATGCTTCCGCATCCTCTAGTTTTAGAAATCCTAATTATTTAAGAGGACACTATTTCACCAGGATGTCTAACAAGATTCGAACTAAAATTTAAACTGTACCTGAGGGCTCAAAATTCTATGTACTAAAAAAAAAAAACAGAAATCAAGAGGGGAAAGTACAATCCTAGCTAGGTCAATTCACTCTCCTTATCAGAAGGACATTGATTCCATGTTGCAATGGAGATAAAAACTCAGATGATTCAATTTGAAAACAGATGATCCAATTCTCTTCTTTTTAGTACTCACTTTCCATACAGGAATTGTAAAAAGACCAGTGAAGTAGTTTTGTCTTGGGAAAATCATCGTGAGGAGGCTCAAATTATTTGGGCATATGTATGAGTTTCACTCAATCAGCTAAGTTGTAGAGACCAAAAAAAGTCCATTTAGGGGATCTAAAAAAAAGAGCAGAAAAAACACAAGATGACATTAATTTGACATTCAGTCTACACAGCTGTCAAAACTTTAATTAATTGCCCTGTTTTCCTTTTTATAAGTTTTTTTTTCTTTCAGCACCAGACTCTCACCAGTACCATAAACTAAGTACAGAACTTTGACTGAAAAGCGAATTTTTGTGGTGTCACTATAGGGAACTGTGCTTTATGGCACCATAAGAACAGAAAGATTCATTTCCCAGACAATTGCTGAAAGTGGTCTTTTCAAAATATTTTCATCAGTAGAAGAGAGTTTTTCTGGCTATGACCATTCAAGGCTTCCAACACTCAAGACTGTTTGAGACTCATGTAAATCACACTCTATGTCTCAAGTAGGACCCAATATGAGAGTGCAAGACAACTCCAAAATTTCACTTGGAGTAAGCAAAAGCCTCCTTTGTGATAAGACTGCAAACCCAGATTCTGTGCACCCAAACAATCTCCCTTCCCTTTATTTCCATTGTGCTGATCTGAAGCACCCTACCTTAGAGACTTCCAAGATGCCTAGTCATGGTCTTAATCTCCCTCCTTGGGAGGCCTAATTAGAGCTCAAATGCATGCTTCATCTGATTCCATACTTTCTGTTTTCCAGAAGTTCTTTGAAGTCTTTTGTCACTGGAGATCACCTCCTCTTTTCATTGTGAATGTTTATCTCATTTTATGCTTATATTTTACTGTTACTTTAATTCATTGTGGGTAAAATAGAATTGTATATTTGAAGATCCAGGTCTCTAAGTAAAATAGTTAGCTTAGTTTATGGGTTTATAATACACAGTCAAAAATGTTCAATACATTTTAATATGAATTTAGATCCATGATTAAAATTGGAGGAAATAAAATAGGCTTTATAAGAATGTAATTCTGCACTACAAAATTATCATTTTGTTTCACAAAGGATAAGAATTTTGGAAGATAAGATGACACCAAAAAAAAAGAATCACTATTTTTTATATATAGTTGTGCTTGAAAGAGAATAAAAACGTCACCATAAATTGATAATATAATATAAAAAAAGCTTTATAACCATGTTCTGTATTTTTTTTGACAAAACATATTTGAAGCAAAAATACCAAATCCATTAATCTCCTCCAAATACAATACAGTGAATAGCATTTCTACAGGAAACATATAATTTTAATGATATTGTGTAAATTTCCTGACATATATGTAGAAGCTAAAAACACTAATATTCTTTCTCAAGGAACATTTAATTTGAAGCATAGTTCTATAAATCTGCAAATATAATTAAATTTTATTTATTATACACAGATCAGTACATCAAAAATGACCAAATACCTGGAAATAATTCCTTTGATATTTCTATTTTCTAGACAATAAAGTCAGCTTTAATATAGTATATCTTCTACCTTTTCAGTGACACATAATTTTTAAATTTTAGGTTAACTTCTCCTTTCGGCTCAAAAATCACCATATAAATATTGTACTAAAAGTATTAGTGATGGATATTAGAAGAAAAATTCTTAGTACTTTTAAGAGAGTTGTTTGAAATGAAACACTAGATCAACACATGATCTTTCAAACAAATTATGATAATGCATGCACAGCAATAAATTTGAAATAAAGAAGGTATAGACATTTATTAGCTACAGGACTTTGAAACCTCATGCTTTGGACCCAAAAGACAATTATTTTGCTTTGTCAACACAGCACTTTTCATAAGTGTGTGGGGAGTTTTAGGTCCATGTTTTTGTTTTTTGATCTCACATGCTTCATTTATTCAGATGTATTAATGTAATATATGCTTATATGAGTAGTTTGATATTATATGCCTCTTTCTAATTATAGAATTGGCTAAAAATTCTTGTTATTCACAGTTTCTAAATTAGAGAGCAATTACCATGAAAGCTAGAAAATGCACAGTGGCTTAAAGAACTCTTCATCCAAGAGTTTAGCCTTAAATTTTTCACATAGTGGATGGTCAATAAATTTATATGGTTCATAAAGTTAACATCTGTTTAATCTTAAAGTAAAGAAATAAAAAGCCAGAGAGTGCTTCTTCACAGATGCCAAGATTTCATTACTGGGAAACCCATGGATGCCTAAAGGGCAGTCTGTCTCTCTGATTGATGTAGTTATGTAAAATTGAAGTCTTGCTTTTCTTCCCCACAACTTTGGCTTTTCTGTGTCATCTTGTTCTTTGTGTTTCAGTGACCAGAGAAGGAGACAGGTTCACAATTACTTGTTCATGTAAAGAATCAAGCAAACAAGTAAAAAAAAAAACAACTAAAAAATAACCTGAGTTTGTGAAAACATCAGAAATTGAAATACAGTGACAGAGTAGGATGAGATTCCACTGACCTAAATGTTCCTTTAAAAAAAGTTAGAGTCAGACAGTTCCATTGTAATAGAAATTGGAAAAGACATATGTGTGTATATAGGCACATATATATACACATAAAACTAATACATAAAGAACTAATCAACACCAATATTCCTCCTCTAAACTTGGAAATTATATTCCTGTGTATTTTTAATCAAGGATTAGAAAATTACTAGTATGTTCATTTGATTTTCAAAAGTTTTCAGTGTGCTTCCAAACCCTTTTATTATGATCCTCTCATTTGTCATTTCCTAACTGAGAGAGTACAGGGTAAGAAATTTTTAATTCTTTGAGTTAAATTGGATCCAAAGACTTTATAAGAAATATATGTAGTTTCTGGCATTGTGATATTTCCCTCTATGAAATGAAGTTTTGAAAATAGAATCTCATTTCCTTCTAAAAGTTTAAAAACTTATAATTACTCAAATTATAGAATTTACATCAATAGTAGTGCTATTTTATTTATTAATATTACAGAAGCCAGTTTATAAATAAAAATGCTAAATTACAGATGGCGATATGGCTCAGTGGTGTGAGCCTAGCATGTGTGAGGTCCTGGGTTCAATCCTCAGATCCACATGTAAATAAAATAAATGTTTATAAAATATCAAGTTAAACTCGTTTTCTTTTATAATATGTATACAAATAAGTAATGTTTTAAATCTCTAGATGACATTCTATATGTAAGTTGTATCAGTAGAACTCATTAAACTTAGAACAAATGAGAAACTAAAATTAATCATCACTCCCTATTTAAAAAATGACTCATTTTAGGAGGATATGAATTAAAGAAGCAAACATTGTTAGAAGAAAATATCCTCAATGTATCATACGGAACAGTTTTCTGGGCTGCGTTGAACTGTTGGAACTGAAGTCTCTCTTCTGCATCTACAAGAAACCTCAGCAATATTAGAAAACTCCCTTCTTCCACAGCCTTTCCATGACCCAACTGCACACTACTTCTGAATCTAAGAATGCAGAGGCACTTACCCAGATGGATGAGGCCAGGAAGAATGTGGTGCAGGTAATAGCCTCAAGAGTTGCATGTTTTAAGGAAAGACATCTTTAAGTTCTTTCTCTGCAGGCCTATAGTTTTAATGTAAATAGAAAGATGACAAACATCCCCCTGGAAAACACAGAACTGTGGCTTTCCCAGTGTAACATGTCAGCTGTCTCTTAATTTTACTTTCTTCTTTAGTTGATAACACCAATCCTGGGATAGCTAATCTCCAAACATTTTTCTGGACATATTTGGAAAGGCATCTCGATTGGAATCATGTACCAATCACAGTTGCTATTGTTCTGATTGTATGATAACATTAGTTCAGACCCATTAAACAATGTACAATGCCTCAACTTTGAGGTGAGGGATTTCTGTATCCTCCAATGGTTCCACTATGGCTCTGAGGGTCCTCTCTCTATCATGTGTGATAGGCTCCTCTTCCCTAGCTTGTTCCCACATGAAGCACCTGATTTCTGGGTAGTGTTGTTTATGTATGCCACCATTTTCAAACTGGCATTTTTGTGATTCAGGGTCTGTGTAAAATATTAAAATTAATCTAAAATTTTAAAAGAAGAAGATGAGCTGAAGGCCACAGGCTGAGAAGATCACAGGAAGATTGAACATTGAGCTGAGTCAGAGCCAATGCTGGTAGGCCAAACTAAGGAAGCTGTGATGAGCCCTCATACTCTCTAATGGATGTACCTGCCCTTTCTGTGAGAAAAAACATGTAATATTAGTTTGGGCATGTCTGTACTATATATAAAGTTATATATACTATAAAAAAATAAAATGGAGGCTTATGATGGAGAATCAAAAGGAAGTGCAATCAGTTTAAGCAGGTCACTGATACTCCAAGTGTTGAAATCAGAGAATACTGCTTTATCACAACGATTGTCAATATGTAAAGGGATAATAAAATTATCATAAAAACTAAAAAATTGTATTTCAGAGAGATTTGGAAACTTGAGCTGAATGGTATTAAAATAAAACTGTAACCTGTACAGGTAATATTCCTCATGGTTGATTTTGTGGTAGTTTGAAAGATGCATTAAAAAATATAAGAAATGCCAAAGCATAAGACCTCCAAAGCCATGTGCAAGAGAAATATAAAATAGGAGAAGGGCATAAATAGTTGAACAAGCATATGTGTGATAAGGCAAGGCTCATTTGGGGAGGAGGAAGCCCTGGACTTCATGTGCCCTGGAAAAGTTTATCCTCTAGACTAGTCCCCATCCTGGCCCAGCCACACCTCTGCCTTTTCTAAAGTTGGTTGTGCCCTATTTCTTTGCATGTCGCCCATTGATCACCAAGGTACCATCTGGAATTGTCTCCTATATGCACACTTATTGTCTAGGAGAATTGGAGTATTGTGGGGTGAGTTTTGGCAGAGGGTTTGACTTGTGTTCCGTCTCAGATTTGTGGAGTCTTCTTTTGTTTGGAGCCACAGAGAGCTCTTTGGAGAGCTACAGAAGTACACACACATACCCTGGTTTTCCTGTCCACATGACACACAATATTGACCAGGTGAATCCAATCTCTTTGTCTGTGCTTCCCTGATTTTTAATAGAAAAGTGATTCCATTCCTAATTGTGAGCATTAGAGTCAATTATCCTGATACCTGGACTTTAGCTCCAATCAGTGAAACAAAAATCTCTGGGGAGCACTCTCAAGCATTGGATATATTAAGCTTTCAGGGAGGTTCCTAGATGTTATGATTAGTATAAAATAAATGTTAATGCACCAAGGACTTGAGTACATATCGTATATTTGTATTCTGGCTTTTATATATTTTTAAGGCTTGAATAGATTTCTTTTCCTTTGGTACTTGGGATTGAACTCAGGGGCTCATAACCAGTGAGTCACATCCCCAGTCCTATTTTGTATTTTATTTACAGACAGTGTCTCACTGAGTTGCTTAGCACCTCAGTTTTTCTGGGGTTGGCTTTGAACACACAATCTTTCTGCCTCAGCCTCCTAATCTGCTGGTATTGCAGACATGTGCCACCTCACTCAGCCTGAATAGATCTTTAATTTCTCCCAACATTTATTTATTTATGTTAAAGATGGGGATGATGTCACTTGCTTCTCAAGACTGTGATGAGAATTAAATGAAGTCATAAATACTTGGCACTTGTTGCCTAGTGAGTGCTCCATAAGCCAGGGGGATAACAGACCGTTGAATTTCTACAAAGACAAAAAATGGGCACCCAGCTTTTTGTCTGTTGGCAAAGCCTTTTACAACTTAGCAGAAACCTATTTCAAAAAAAATACATAAAAGGAGTGGTGAAGAAATGTTGCTCATTGGTGAAGCATGCTGAATTTCAGTCACAGGTGCCAAAAGTGTCATTTATATTAGGACATTATATTAATTTATTAGTATATTCATTTGTAACATATACATGTATGGGCATAACATCATTGATCCGTCTCATTTCTCAGTGTCTGAATCATCTCTCTTATCGTCTCTTCCATCAATCTAAACTCAACTATTCTCTCTCCAATTTTTTCGAGATCCACTTTTTTTTCACTCCATTTTTCTTTTTACCTTTCACATATCAGAGAATGCACTTGAAAATTGACTTTCTGCATCTGATTTATTTAATTTAATTTTATGTGCTCCAGGTTCCTCCATCTTCCACAAATGATATAATTCCTCTGTTGTTTATGGCTGAGTGGAATGAGTAAACTTGTGAAAAGATGTGTAGATGCTATTTTTTGGGTATATCACCTGCCAGCACACAGAACCTTGAGTTTCCAAGCTCAGCCTGCCATTGTGTGAGCCAGGGAATGAAGATGCAGGAATAATGAGGTCTCACTTGAACCATTTGAGGTCTTCCGATCTGTGGCTCTTACTGCTTGTACATGCACCAAACAGCCTGGTCACTTCCAGAGTGTCCTTTATTGTCTGTATTGATGACTAACCTGTTTCAGGGGTCTGTTTTCAGTACAGTTTTGTTCTCAAGAGAAGGGAGTCAATGTGAAGGTAAAATCTCCTGATTCTCCAGGTGTCAGATATAGGATATGGTTCCTTCCCACAATTCTTTCCCTTTTGTCCATTCATGAAACTGCTTTTACCAGGTTTACATTAGTCCTCTATTAATGTGGCACCTTTGTATTCATCCTGGCCCTGAGCTCTGGTTGGGACAGAGAATCTAGAGTCAGAGCAGACCTGGTCCCACTGGCCAGGTGAACTTAATTATAATTATTACTTTTTTACTTTTCAGGGATTCATGTTCCCAAGTTGTGAAATGAGATTGACAGCTAGTAGTGGTAACATTTATTGACATCAGGAGCCATTGATGACCATGTACTGGACTATTGTTTTTGAGACTTTTATCCCTGCCCTTTTCACTGGCAATAAGAACTCCATGAGCAGAAGCCATGTTTACACTAATGTTGCAGGACAAAGATGCTCAGCTGTGTCGAGTTAACTTGATTTAGGTCACACAGCTAGCAAATGGCAGCTTCATTGTAGCTGTGGGAACAGAGGGGAAGAAATGCAAAAATGAGCTTGGTAAAGCATTGGCACATAGTGATCAGGTAATAGAGCAGTAAAAGAAGGTACAGGTGCAATGGAAGGCCTGACTCTAACCAGAGTATAGGCAAAGACTGAGGGGGAGAGAGCAGAGTCCAGAGTACAGGGTAGACGCAGGCTTCACTCATACCATAAAGAGGTAGCTCAGAGAGTAACATCACAGGAGGCCTGGGCTTGCCTTGCATTGATGGGGCCAAGTGGGTGGTTCCCAAGTTTGACATGTAGAAATGCAGAATATGAGGAGTGGGCTTGGCAGAAAGTCCCAAACTCCTTTCTGTTGTATGTGCATGTACATAGGCACATACAGAGAGAGATGCCCAGAGAGTTGATAACCTGTGTAAAAATCAGAGAAGTGTTCATAATGGAGGAACAATTGAAAAGACAATATTATCATTTGAAATATACTTTAGTCGGATTGGACTGCTCTAAGGGAGTTCTAGTAACTACATACTTTACAAGCAAAAACAAATTTTATTTGTGGACTTCTGAAAGCTCAGATTTCTAAGATCAACTTTCCAACAGATTTATTGACTATTGAGATCCTGATTTTTCATAGAAAGCTGTAATATGAAGGTTTGTGTCCCTTTGAGTATCTTGGTTGAACTTCTCTCCATTAAGGTGATGGTATTAGAAGGTGAGTCTTTGGAGAGGTGTTGAGTTTCTGAGGCTCAAGACTTCATCAGTGGAAGTAATGCTCTAATGAACAGGTGCTACAGGCTAGCTGGCTTCTTCCACCACATTATGACACAGCCAAAAGCTTCTACTCATTATAAATTTTCTCAACAAGCATTGAATAGCCTTGTGCCTTGATCTTACACAATGTAAAAAATGAGTGTCTCTGGCTTATAAACCACCCAGTCTACCATAAATAATTATAGCAGCTTGATGAGAGTAAGGAAGTGCACCATGTGTGTCCTCACGGGATAAATTGAGAAGTTTCTTTGCAGCTCTCTTTTAATAAAGGACAATAATCCCATTCCATAGCTCTACCCACATGACTGAATAACATTCAAGACCCAACCTTTTTCTGCCTAGGCTTGTGATACACTACCACAATATTACAATACATATTCACACAGGGTCTAGGACTGGTCATTTTGCCACAAGTGTGTATAGCCAAGCTTCTGAAATCTGGACCTGGAAGTAACTGTCAAGTCCTCTATGTGTTCCTGGCAATAAACATTCAAAGAATTCTTCAGTGCATATTAATACTCGTATCTGTGTATTCACCATGCTGCTCACTCAAGATAAGAACTGGCCTCTTCCATTGTAAACTCCAGTCTAATGGAGAAAGCATAAAACCCATGTTGTCCCTTGCTGCACTGACACTAAACATTGCATATGAATCCTGGGATCCTTTATGGCTAATTACTGATCAGTAAATATTACATTGCAACAAGCATGTGGTAAAAAAATTAGGGAAAATATTGTTCACATTGGAGAAAAAGATCCTGGAAATCATGAAAGCTTAGGAAACTAATTAGGGGCTGGGGATCTGGCTCAAGTGGTATCATGCTCATCTGGCAAGCGTGGGACACTGGGTTCTATCCTCAGAACCACATAAAAATAAAATAAAGATGTTGTGTCCCCTGAAAACTATATATATATATTTTTTTCAAAGTTCTCTCTCTCTCTCTCTCTCTCTCTCTCTCTCTCTCTCTCTCTCTCTCTCTCTCTTTCTCTTTAAAAAAAAAGAAAAAAAGATATTGTTCACCGAATAATGTGGTTCATGATTGGGTTGTCAGACTCTTACCTGTTGGGCTTGATTTTGTTATTGATTTAATTCTATGTTTTCAACATCGTTGTTGTTTATGTGGTTCACATATAAACCCATGTTAAAGACTCAACTCTATTCCATCCCCACTAATCTTTTCCCATTGCCCTTCATGAACATCTGTTTTAATTGTTTTTAGTATATATTCTTACTGTTTCTTGTTCTGGTAGGAGTCAATAACAATAAAAGTTATTAGGTAAATTCCTTTCTTACCCAAAAGGGAGTGCTCCTGTATATCCTGTCTGCCCCTTATTTATTATTCAATGAAACAACCTGGAAAACAACCCACATATGCAAAAATCTTACCTTTCCATGGTGTAGATAAACCAAAGTTGGAACTAAACAAATGATGGACATTTGGGCTATTCCTGAGCTTTATGTATTAACAATATTTCTGTATTGAATAGCTCTGGGATTCTATTTTATATTCTTGCAAATGTACATTGAATGTTCAGTCCTGCAAGAAATATTGCTTTATAAAGAGCTACTTTTTATAATTTCAAGTAATAAAGCCCAATTCTTTGGAAGGTAAGAACATTTTTTTTTCTGCCAGAAAGTATACAAGTTCAGGCTTTCTGTAGATGCCCCAGTAGACAGAGGCCACATTTTGGATATTCTTTGCACTATTACAGAGTGCTGGTAATGCCTTCTTTTTCTGTGGGAACCATTTTCTCTTTCTGTAATTTTTTTTTCTTTTTACATATGATTGAGACCATGTCATGGTTACAGAAGGAAACATCAGTGTCCTACCCTTAATAAATCCATGACTTGGTGAGAGTCCAATGCTGAAACCAATAATTTCTTCCCAGTACAATGATCACCAAGGACACAATGCATTTTGATAGTTTGTGTCTCCCAAAATTTGATGTTTGTAATCTAAGTCCTTATACCTATGGGCTGAGAGATTTAAATATTTTTTATTTATATTAATGTTTACATTTTAATAGTGATAACATCATTTATTTTTTAGTTACAGGTTTTTCTATTTATTGAATTTTAGAGAGACCTGAGGACATGAACCCTATAAAAAGAATTCCTGGAACATCCCAAATATTTAAAATAAATGCCTTAGAAAGTAATGCATCTGTATAATTATTCAGCATGCAGTAATAAATATAAGATCACATCAGGTCACATACATGCAGAATACCCACAGGAAACAAGGAACCACAGGCTCTGATGTGAGAATATATGGTTGAACGTTGCCAAGCAAGAGCTTCTGGGGCTGAGGTGTATGTCATAGAGAACACTCAGCAGGCAGATGGTAAAAATGGAGAAGCCCCCTCTCCAAACCTGTGAAAGTAGATTATTAATTTATATTTGATGTCATCTCCAAAATACTGAGACAAAAACATCTGTAACTATAAACCCCATAATTATCAGCATCCCTAGATATGTTATGGCCAAGATACCAATGGAAAAGTTCTTGGGTTAGATCTTGTGCTAGAAAAGGCCCGTGAAGTTGCAGAAGAAAATTATGGTGTTAGCTGAGATCTCAAGATGAACTTCAGAGGAAAAGTTTCTTATACTAATAAAATAATATATTTTGTTGATCTTTATTTTCAAATTCCATATTAATAGTATATATCTTAAGAGAAAATGAAGCAAAAGCCCTTATTTCAAATAGTGTCATCTTTATCAATCTCAGCCTATCCTATTACTAGGGATATATGTGGATTCACCCAACACACATTTTTCCCACTTCAATTATCAACTCTCTCTAATATTCTCCAGGTGCCATTCGAATATTATTACCAAACCATGTCTGGATTGTGTAATAGTAGCTGTGCTCCCACTGTACATAGCCTTTCTTATAGATTCAGAATTACCAAATATTCTCAAAATATTTCTTGATATTATCTTCTTTTGAGATTTTCTGAGGTAGAGTGTTAAGTTGATTTCATCTTTCTCTTCTTGATTAAGCAGTAGGAATATATTGAAAACTCTACAATTTTCAATGAATTGAAATGGAATGATTGTACAAAAGTAAAGAATTGCTACCTTCTCAAAAAATGAATCTAAATGTAGTACGTGTGCACATAGATGTATTTTTTAGATCTATCTTTTGACCATTTATTATCAGACTTAATGCCTTTAATATATCATCTAAGATGGCACTGAGAAGCATATCCTCTAAGATGATTTTTTAATTTGTATTTGTAGTCTTTTATTGAGTTCAAGTGTTATGTTGGTGCTAAATCTGATCATTTTGTATTACATATATGGAGTCTTATTACATATATTCTAGAGCTGTTGTGTATGAAAGAAGAACAAGGATCAAATATGGATGTGTTTCTGAAATAAAAAGTACTCAGTAGAAATGCTGGCCATTATCTTTTAATTATGTACTTCATCATCTATGTGATTTAATAGATTTAAAACTTTTCTTTTCATAATGGCTACATATGTTGTGGATTCAAATTATTTTCATGATATTAAAATTTTCTAGCAATATGTGTAGAAAGCTCTTTGACAGTATTTAAGGCCTGTCTTTGAATCCCCAATGTGTCTATCCACCTTGCATATATGCTATTATCATGACCAGAAAAAGTATCTTAAGTGACCAAAGTCCAGCTATTGAATATCAGTCGAAATATATTATTATTGTTTTCTCCTTAGTCATCTGGAATAAAGGTGTAATTAAAGTCACAGTTCAGATAGACTCAAAGTCATTCAATTGTAAGGTTTTTAAATTAAAGGACAAGAATTTGACCCAAGCCTACAAGACAAACTTCCATAAGTGTCCCAATATTCATCTGCTTGAAGTAAGTGATGCATTTCTCCAGTAAAGAAACCATGCATAAAATTGATACAAAAAATTTGATGTTAATCTGATGGAATATTTTTTTTTATACAAGGCATGTTGGATTTTAAATCAAGTACCTGAAATAGTAGGTATGTATTTTAGCTTTTTTCCAGCCACATATTAAAAAATACCAGTCATCAGGGCTAAGATTGTGGTTCAGTGGTAGAATGCTTACCTAGCACATGTGATGAACTGTGTTCAATCCTCAACACCACATAAAAATAAAATAATAAAACAAAGTGTAAACAAGTTTTGAAAATAAATAACAGTCATGGGAAATCCATGTAAATAAGTCTAAATCATTCCATGACTCTTTAGACCTTGCAGATCTAAAAGACATGACAGTAAGGGAAACCAAAACAGTGAAACATTCATGAACATAGGATACCATTTAAAAATCTGAGGTAATGTAGATATTTGGCTAAAACATCAAAGAATTTACTTCTATTTATTTTTATTTTTACCTGGAATCTACTCTTTGTACTTGGATATGAGACCCATTAATATAACTCGGCATGTGTACATAGTGTGTAATTATCAGATCAGGGTAATTTTCATCTCATTAAAATTATTATTCTGTGCTTGAAACTTTCTAAGTTCTGGCTATTTTGATTAATTTAAGTAGTTATTATACAATGTAATCACCTTATTGTGCTCTAAAACCTAAGAGTTACTTTCTGGACTTAATTGTTTTTTGCACTCCCTACACACAATCAGTCAGTTTCTCATTCTTATCATAAATCCGGGAAGTGTTTCTGTTCTCAGTTTCTGTGTGATTAACTTTTCATCTTCAACACATAAATGCCACATGCAGTATTTGTGGTAAAATAAATGCCACTACTAGGAAAAATAAAATATTATTCTCAATTAATAATTATGGAAATTGGCATAAACCTCTGCATTCACTCATTCAGTGTTTAGAACTCGTCTACAATAATAAATATGGAAAAAAGAATAAAATATATAAATCAAATGTCCATATGTGTTTAACATTTTATGGGTCATATTTGGTCACTGGGAACAAGTGTTGTGACATCTATTTTTATAAAAATGACATATTCTAATTCTTATAACTTTATTTATATTAAGGGAATATATAATAAGTATGTTTTTATATTGTAAGTTTTAACAGATCCATATTGCAATGGAATAAATAACTTTAAAAATTGTATAAGAGTTGGCTCAGTGGTGCAGGCCTGACATCCCAGTGGAAAAAATATTTTAAGAAAAAAATATTTTAAAAAATGGGGATGTATCTCAGTGTTTAACCACCCAAATGCACTCACCCTCTACCCATTCTCCACCTGAGATGCCCATCACAACACATGAAAGAACAGTATCTCAGTCTGCCACCTATCCAGCAGTTCTCCTTTCACAGCCCATCCGAACCCATTCCTCACTTGATGCCCATCTTTTCATGCCACCCTGTGAGTATGCATTGGGCCTGCACTAAGCCACACCAGCACAACTGGTTGCTAAGGTCCAGGTGGCAGGTATCCCTCATTCATTCCACTGGGACCTTATATTTTTTTAAAATGGGTTGCTAATAATTCAAAATGACAAGTTTATGGCTGAAATTACAGCTCAGTAGTAAACAAATTTCACATGTGCCTGGCTCTGTGTTCCAACTCCAGCACCTAAAAAAACACAGACAGGCCTAATGGCAAATGCCTATAATTCCAGTGACTATAGAGGCTGAGGCAGGAGGCTCACAAGTCTAAGGACAGTTTCAGCAATCCAGTAAAGCCCTGAAAATCTGTCTCTAAAATTTAAAAAAGGTTGGGGATGGTTATTCAGTGATTAAGCAATCATAGATTCAGTCCCCACAACCAAATACAAAAACAAACCCAAAGTAAAAGTGAAAAACAACTGTATTCCCCAATATTCTTTGCAGGTAGTGGTCTCTGTGATTTTGTGCTGGCCAATGAGATAACATTGGAAGCAACTGGGACTCTAGCTCTTTGTTTTTCTTCTTTTTCTTTTTCCCCTGATTGCTGTATTAAATGGATGGCACAATGAAAAACAGGAAGGGCCCTGGGGCATGATGGAATAGCTGGATAGCCATAGCAGCCCAGACTACCAATTACTGGGCTTTTTGATTTTCAAGTAAAAGGAAACATTTTTCAGTATTTGATGGGTTTACTTTTCTAGTATTGGAAAGAGAGATGCATTGATTTTCCTCCTTGTTCTGCTTACTGTTCATTGTCTTCAGGTTCAGGAACAATGTAGGTCAAGAAAACCAGCCATCTTTGTCACCAATTGTATTCAGGTCTCTGGGGATGGAAGAAAAGTACAACACAGAACGTCTATAGTACCTAATCTGAGCCACTGGGACAGAGTTAGGCCTGAGTCATCTCCAGGGTCCCTCATCTGCTGCAGAATGTTCACAGAGAGTATCTTTCCTCTTGACGCCAACACTCAAGTCCAAAATCTCAGGGCTTCCATGGTTCTCCTGAGAACTATTCCATAACAGGCTGATACTGGTCCCAATCTCCATTCCTGCACTGATGGGCCATTGGGAAAGGGAGTTTAAGCAAGCTTTACTGTCCCCAATTTTCAAGTGTGTCTTCTCCAAAGAAAAAACTTGAAACTAAATGAGCACTGAAGGAAGAAGTCAGGTTCCAAGGACTGAAGAAGAACCCTGCCACCAGAGAAACCTAGAATTTGAAAAAAAAAATCCAATTTAATTGAGGTGGCAGGTAAATTATAGACCTTGACATAAAGCAATAGCCTTACAGCAAAATGTCAGGTGTGGGCATGGAAGTATGAATGAAAGACTGATTTTCACATCCTCCACAACAGGTAAACATGAATGCTAAATTTGTAACACATAACATAAGAAAAAGGAACCACATTTTTTTCTTACTTGCCTATTTTTCTTTCTTTATTCTTTTTTTCTTTTTTTTCTTTTTTCCTTTTTCTTTCTTTCTTTCTTTCTTTTTTTTTTTTTGTACAAGGGTTTCAAACTAGGGGAACATAACCACTGAGCCTCATCCTCAGATTTTTTTTAATGTTATTTTTGAACTTTTGAGAAACATTGTTAATCACAAAATTGAGGTATTCTTATATCAAACAAGCCATACTACAAAGGTTCCAGAGCTAGAGAGAAAATCCTGCAATCCCAGAGTGTTAAATATGTCTGTGGAAGATGAGCCACATGGACACAATGTAGAAGATCAAATGGGTGAAGTGGGCATGGCTCTGCAGAACAGTGCAGGTAAGAGGCCAGATGCTGGGTGGAGCCTATGAAAAAAAGTGGAGAGGACATAGTGGGGCTTAGTTGTTTGGCAGGGCTGGTGAGGCAGAGTCAGACTGAGTGAGTGGATCCCAACCCATAAGAATAGTGGATAGGGAGAAGACAGTTGAAGCACTTTAGAAGCAGCATCCCACCCAGGACCCCTTAGGTGAGCACAGCCTAGGAACCAGGAGATGCAGTGATGAAGGAGCAGAGGGCATGGTGGGTGCATCCACAGGAAGCAAAGGGAGTCAGGAGAGGCATCCAGTAATTCTGTCAGAAGTCACTGTTGACCCAGTGGGGAAGAAGGGTCTTAGGGCTCTGAGATAGATATGTGACCTCAGGGTCTGCTCCACAAGGGGCCTCAGTTTACCCTCTTACACACTGAAGCAATGGAGGGAGGCTGAAGATGCCACAGCACAGCCTTTTTTGTTCCTCCCTCTCATGGGATGCAGTGCACTTTCCATTAATTTTTTTCTGTTCTTCCAGGTCCAGGACAGTACCTAAATCTCTTCTCTAGACAACGATATTTGTAATAAACTCTTCAAAACCTTTTGGCAAGAATATCCGGGGAGAGCACTGTTTGGCTCACAGGAGCAAATAGGTAACGGCAGAATATGAGCCACCAGTACCAGACACTGATTTATAGAGAAAGATACTTTCCAAGAACCTCTCATGTTATCCTGACTCGGTGCCAAAAAATTATCCCCAGGTCCTACCCTGAAATCCTGAACTGAGGTCCCAAACTGGTAACCAGAGAAGCGCACCTAGCTCCAGGTTTTTGTTGGTTGGTTGTTCAGGTTTAAAATTTGCTTGGGGTCTGGGGCTGTGGCTCCAAGGTAGAGCGATCGCCTAGCACATACAAGGCCCTGGGATTGATCTTCAGCACCACATTAAAAATAAATAAATAAATAAATAAATAAATAAATAAATAAATAAATAAATAAGATAAAGGTATTGTGTCCAACTACCACTAAAAAATAAATATTTAAAAAATTTGCTTGGAATTAGAATGCAATTCTTTTTTTTATATTTATTTTTTAGTTTTAGGTGGACACAATATCTTTATTTTATATTTACGTGGTGCTGAGGATCGAACCCAGTGCCTCACACATACTAGGTGAGCCCTCTACCACTCAGCCACGACCCCAGCCCTAGAACGTAATTCTTAAGATTCAGGAAAGTTTGCACAAAAACTCAGGTTTCTAACTGTCCTTCAAAGTCACCAGGAGATTTGGCAGCCCCAGACTGAGTTCTTACACAGCAAGGATCGCTGGCAATGTCCTGCCAGTTTCCATGACTCCGGAGTGCAGCCGAGTCCTCTTTGCCCCTTTTGTGTCTGGCCCTGGAGGCTTTGAGTGTTGCTAACACACTAAGGGTTAGATGAGCTGGGGCAGCAGGCAGGAGTCAGCATAGAACTTCTGGTCCAGCCCTGCTTCCTGCTTCCTGTGTGACTTTGCTCCAGTCACACCACCTCTCTGTGCTTCAGTTTCCCTATCTGTCTGGAGGCCAATAGACTAGATCAGTGGTTTTCCACTTTAAGAAAAGGCAAGGCTGAGAAGTGGGCTGCCTTGTCTCCCTTCTCTCCTTTCTGAATTAGGCCTGAGCATCAGATTTTGCTTAGGTGACTCCCTGTTTATCCAGGGTACAAAAATTCCTGGGTAACTACTTGTGTTAACCCCATAGCCAGGGCCTTGAGGTGTATTACAACAGAAAAGAGACAATACCTTTTTTATTTTTATTTCTTTTGTGGTAGTGGGGATTGAACCCAGCGTGCTTTACTGCTGAATTCTATCCACAGCCTCCACCTCCTTTATTTTTGAGACAAGGTCTTCTAAGTTGCTGAGGCTGGCCTCAAACTGGTGATCTTCCTGCCTCAGTTTCCTGAGCTGCTGGGATTACAGGCATGCGCCAAGGCTTCTGGAACCATAATGTGTTTATGGATAGGAATGATGGAATTTGATGAGCAGCATTATTCTCATACAAAGAGAGGCTCTCCTCCCCTGTTTTACAGATGCAGAAAGTGAAGTTTTGAGAGGCTGAGTAACTAGCCAGAGGTCACACAGCTACAAGTGGCCAAGAGCCCATGTTTGTGTCATTGCAGACAGTGAGGCCCTAACTACTTTTTCTGTCTCTTAGGTGGCTTGGGAGGAGGTGGGTGTAGAGAGGTGCCCTGCAGCAAAGGGGAGGCCAGTGCCCTGGGAGACCCTGCCACCTCTTGCACTAGCCCTCCTTGCAGGCCATCGTCACACACAGGGAAGTCCCCCTCTGGCTGTGTGCTCAGGACCAGGCTTCCCTCCCCCAGGGCTGACCCGGGCTGGGCTCCTGGGCTCCAAGTGATCAGGATGTCTGGCAGCCCTGGACTGAGTTCTCGCACAGCAAGGGTCAGTGGTGCTGTGCACTGCCCTTGGATGGGATAGGGAGATGCACGCGAGGCCCATCGATTCAAAAGACCCTTGTGTTTCTTTGCAGGTGTAACAATTGCTCACCAAGCACCACAAGCCACATTTTGCAGCCCAGACAACTGCTGTGGTTGTTACGAGGAACCTGAAAAATGGGGGTTCTTGTAGTTCTCAGGACCAAGCGTGTCCTGTCTGAGTCTTGGTTCTCCCATCTGAGAAAGGATAACCCCTGTCCATTCCCACTCCGAGTCTGTGTCCCTTTAATGGAAAGGGCAAGTGTAACCTCCTCTGCCAGGCTCCCCCTGCAGCTCATCCCTTCTGCAGCTCCTCTCAGGAAAGGGGCTGAATCCTCCCATTTACAGGAGACATCTGTAAAGGTTAATGTTATAGGCTCTGGCCAATGTCCTCAGCTGCTGAGGGCTGGGCTTGTGACTGTTTCCAAGGCCTCGTCCATCCCAGGCCTGGGTTCCCAATGGCTGGGGGAGCCTGGAACCAGCCAGAAACTTCTGACAGCCTCTAGCCAGTCCTTGGGTGCAGGCTGCCCTTCCTGCACTGGCTGCTTCCAGAGTGCTCTGGGCTCCAGGGAAAAAAAGTGGGTTCTCAGTGAGCCCCACAGCCCTCCAGGAAGGAAGAGATTGCTTTCTTCCGCCAGGTGGGGCCTGGGCCTGACTCTCCAGGGCGGAGTTGAGGGCTGTAGGCTCTTGGGCCTGCTGAGATCACCCTTCCCAGGTGGCTCCTGGGTGGGATGTGTGTGGAGATGTGCTTGGTCTTAGCGGCTGTCTTAGTAACAGGGCGCTCTCCTGTCCATCAGGGTTCAGGGTGCACATGACAGAGGTGACAACATAGGCCAAAGAGGGATTTCCTGGCCGGGGAGAGCTACTGGATTGGGAATGGGAGGAGGACTAGGGCTTGGGTGGCTCCAGACCCTAGGGGACCAAGGAATGGACCACCCTCCAGGGAACCCCATCGTGGGGAGAGGCCCTTGTCCTGGTGTGGCTGTGTCCCTGGGCTGCAGAACAAGTTCTTGGGGAAGCATATGCACAATCCTGGGTTAAAAGGGAGAGTCCCTCAAGGTCCGCACAGGGAATAGTTGTGTCTTAGGGCACAGTCAGGGTGCTGGTAGCAGAGGCGGGGCAGAGGCTGCCTGGAGGCGGGGACACCTGCCCAAGCACTGCTCCTCTTTGGGTGTGCTGTCCCAACATCTTGGGAGGCTCCAGCGGCCTAGGTCGGGGTTGTGGCGTGGGCTTGGTGGAGAGGTTTTTTGCACATCAGACCAGCTTTGGGCCCTGGATTGGGTTTACCAAGTCACAGCAAATGGGACATTGGGATGGGAGGGGTCTTGGGGGAAACCTGGTCCAGTCTCACCTTGTACCACAGGGAAATGGGAGTCCAGAAAGGCCAAGAATTTCTCCAGGGCCCCACCACCCAGCAGGGACCGGTTGGAGAGAGGGGGTCGAGATGGAGCACCACAATACCCTGTCCTCAAGGGAATATGGGCACCCTGGGGATGGGGCAGAGGGTTGTAATGAGGACACACACACACTTTTAAAAACACTGACTGCTCATGAATGCTTATGGGACAAAATTAAAAACAACCCTCAACCACCCTCCTGCCTTTTCCAGAGGCCACCGCCATTCTAGTTTCTGATGCCTGGTAATAGGCAATTGCGTGTTTGACCACATGTGTGACAGACACAGACATCTTCCTCCTGTCACTGCACCACACTGTGGTTTGTGTTGGTAACAATTCCAAACCCGTTCATTCAGCACCACTTCAGGACTTTCTCTTTCCCTCCCTTCCTCTCTGCCTCCTTCCTTCCTTTCTCTCTCTCTCTTCCCTCTTTCTTTTTTGGTACTGGATGTGAACCCAGGGCCACACCTGCTTGAGAAGCACTTGACCACATAGCCACACCCTCAGCCCCTTCTGTTATTTTGGGAGGGGATTGAACTCAGGGGCACTCCACCACTGAGCCACCTCCCCAGCCTTATTTTGTATTTTATTCAGAGACAGAGACTCACTGACTGCTTAGCACCTCCCCGAGGCTGAGGCTGGTTTTGAACTTGGAATCCTCCCATCTCAGCCTCCCACACGTGTGTGGCCCCTACTGTTTTTGAGACAGGGCCTCACTGAGTTGTCCAGGCAAGCCTGGAACTTGTGATCCCCCAGTTTCAGCCTTCCAAGTCACTGGGATTGCGGGTGTCTGACACCACATCTAGGATTTTAGTACTTTGTAAGTCAACTTGATTTTGTTGACACTCGAAACACAGACAAGTCCACTGGCCACCAGTGTGTTCCAGTGAGGAACAACAGGTCAAGCTTCCCAGGGGCCGACTCTGCTCCACCCTCTGCCCGAGGACAGTGGCTGCCCTCACTTGGAGCTTTTAATTGCTATGTGTTTGTTTTAGTTACTTTGTGTTTGAAAAACCAAACCAAACCCCAAACCAAAACAAAACAAAACAAAAAAACCCAGCCGGCACACCCCACTGGAGATTTCTCAAGGGAGGATTGTTTGGGATGGCAAGTGGGGTGCTAGGCTTGGGGCTCTGATTCTGTAACACAGGATGGCTTAGGCTTCTCAAACCCAGTAATGACAGTGGAAAAACTGGAGGTCACAGGGACCTTATTTTCTCCTGCTCACCCTCATTCCAGTCCCACCCCCTTGACTGTCCACACACAGTCCACCATGCCTGCAAGACATGGCTCATCTGTCATGCTGCAAGACACAGACTCCCCAGGACAAGTGGGGAAACTTAGGAAAGTGGCTTAGCCTCTGCCAGTGTATGTGTCCCAGCCTCTACCAATAACATGGCTCGGCTCTCTATCCCCCCTGCACCGTCAGAGCCTTGCGCGGGATAGGTGGGGGTCATGGGTGGAGCACCGACAGCGCCTGCTACAGCAAGTTACCCAGCCCCAGCCTCCACAGCTTCATCTGTTAAATTGGGACATCAGAACAATCTTGCTTGTTTGTTTTTTTAAATCAAGTTGTTGTATTTTTTTAATGTTTATTTTACTTATTTTTAGGTGGTGCTGAGGATCGAACCCAGTGCCTCATGCAAGCTAAGCAAGCAGCTCTACCACTGAGCCCCAGACCCAGCTCTGGACAGCCTTGTTTAAAAAATAAGAAGCCAGTCATGGTGGCATGACCTTGTAGTCCCCCCTGTCCCCACTGTACAGAATGCTGTGACAATGAGAATCACTGGAGCCCAGGAGTTGGAAGCCAACCTGGTCAACATAAGCAAGACCTCGCCTCAAACATAAGATAAAGCCAGGCACGGTGATGCCCACCTGAAATCCCAGCTGCTTGGGAGGCTGAGGCAGGAGTATTGTGAGTTCAAAATTGGCCTCTGCAAAAGTGAGGCGCTAAGGGTTGGGGTTGTGGCTCAAGTAACAGAGCACTCACCTAGCACATGTGAGGAACAGGATTCCATCCTCATCACCATAAAAAAAAGAAAGATATTATGTCCACCTAAAACTAAAGAATATATATATATTTTTTAAAAAGGTGCTAAGCAACTCAGTGAGATCTTGTCTTTAAATAAAATACAAAATAGGGCTGCAGATGTGGCTCAGTGCTCAAGAAATTAGGCTTTTTCCCAATTGTCTTACTAATGAGCACATGCCATTTAGAAAGTGGTTTTTCCACTCTACCCTTCTGTCATAAATGTGCTTTTTCTCACCCCTTCCCTAAACAGGCTGTGAATTCTCCATATTTCTCTTTTAAATTATACATTTCAGCTTTAGATTATCCCATTGGTTCCAAGTTCTATAGAATACAATTGAAAGTAACCAGGAAAGGGCCTGAATACTCTTTTGACTGCATATTTTTTTCATTAGATATTATAGTCCATCACTTCTAGATTTGGCCCTCCATAAGCTTTTGAGCATGGACACAGTTCAGCCACATTCACAGCAGAGGTGTGACAATTGTTGATTCCAGTTTCCAGTAGAATAGTCTTCATTTGCATCTGAGTTCTCATCAGCATGGTCCTTACTGTCTGTATTTCTATCAGCATTCTGGTCATGGCCATTTATCCAATCTTTCAGATATTTCAGATCTTTACAGGTTTAAGGCTCTGAGGGGAGTCCCGCTTGGATGCATCACAACATGGCAGGTGCCATGTTGTGTATCTCTCAAATCTATATCTTAGTTCTTTCTCCTTAAAAAACCACCAGAACTCCATCAAAGGGGCTCCATCCTAATGAAGGAATCAAACCTAATCATTTTTCAAGGGCCCTACCACTAAACACCATAGTCCAATTAGTTTCTACCTTCTTTAATATCATTGACATAAGATTTTTGTAATTAAATTCCTTCATGAGTTCAGAGAGACAACCCATTTTCATACATAGCCTCCAACGTATATTCAATTCATCAAGAAAGAATTACTTAGACAACCTCTATCATACAGTCTTCCAACAATACTTTTATTAAAAAGTGAAGAAGTTTTTAAATATCCTTCAATTAGCATTTTGAAAAACAAAAACCAATAATATGAGAATAAATTCACCTGTATTTTAAGTTTAACATGGCTTGTATTTTAGTGTTTTATCATACATCTGTATGTGAGGTGTGTTTATGAAGACTTCTGTTTAAATACAAAAATAGTGTAAATTTAAGCTTATATGCTTATATATCTATATATGACCAAACACCCAATGAACATATTTTATACTTTTTTAACTTGAGCATTTGTAATCTAATGTCTCTGCAGATCAATAATCTTCAAAAATATTTTGAAACTATTTTGCCATATACTATCATAGTAGTAAGGTGTACGATATTAACAAATAGATTATTATTTATAATTCATACAAATTAAATTATAGAACACATTTTTATACAAATATTTAACCTGAATATCAAGAATGATTGAAATTGGAATTACTAGATCAAAAGTATAAAGTTTAATAAAAGTATACACATACTCCAAAATTTTGGCAAATTTTTCTTCAGAAAGTTTAGGAAGTGAAAATTCTTATATTAGTTTAACTTTATTTTCATTTTCTTTAATGATGGTTAAATATATATTCATATACACATATATTTATCTGCATATATAAAGAACAGAAAGTTGATAGCTTATAATGGCATCAAAATCTTGTTTTACTCAGTGGCTCAGGAGGGTGAAGCAGAATAATCACAAGTTCAAAGCCAGGCTTAGACACTTAGTAAGGCCCTAAGCAAATTAGTAAGATATATATATATATATATATATATATATATATATATATATATATATATATATATATACATACACATACATATATAAATTTATGTAAAATATTTATTTATTTATAGGTTGTATATATGGAAAAGTTATAGATAATGTCATATATATATATATATATATATATATATATATATATATATATATGATATTATCTATATTTTTTATTTCTTTTATTCCAAATGAGTATGTTCAGTGATTCTAATGTTTTATTATTTATACTTCAAAATATTATGAACTTGTGAATTTCTCCTCTATTCCTAGTCTTACAACCTTCTTCTCAATTGCAAAATTAGTTATTCCAATGTTAGTTATCCACACCTTTTTCTTTGATTTCACTTCTTTGATTCTAATTTTGTCATCTAAGTGTTGAGTGTTCTGGATGCAGTGACATACACCTGTAATCACAGATGGTTGGGTGACCCCAAAAAAATGTTGAATCCATCTGGGATTAATTATGGTATGTTATCAAGATCTAATTTGATTTTCAAATGAAGCAAATTTGCTCATTGAAAAAATCCTCTTCTTTGTATTGAATTGCAATTCTCTTTATTTATTTATGTATTTATTCATGTATTTATTTTAAATATTTTTTAGTTTTAGTTGGACAAAATGCCTTTGTTTTATGTACTTTTATGTGGTGCTGAGGTCTGAACCCAGTACCTCATATGTGCTAGGCAAGCATACTACCACTGGCCACAACCCCAGCCCCTGCAATTCTTTTTTTTTACTGTGTACATGAACATGTGTACACACTTGGACATGCACATTTGTATCCACATCTAAAGTAATATCTTCTCTAAGATTATTTCTTTGTTACCAATTTTTTAGGTTTTCAAAGTGAGTTGTTAATTTAAATGATCTAATTCAGAAGCTCTCAAGATTTATTATCTATTATCTCTATTTCAAATAAAATGTAAAAGCATTACTTTCAGTAAAAAGACTCAGTGAAAAACAATAAACTCTAAACCTGTTGATCTCCTAAAAGTTGAGAGTAGAACAGTGGTTAGGCAAGATTTATAAGGGCTAGGGAAGTTGTCAATGGGAATAGTATTACAGTTAGAAGGAATAATTTCTGAAGTTTTATTGTAAAGTAGAGTGACTTAGCAATAATGTATAAAGAATTGAAGGGAGAATTCTGAAGATTCTTACTTTAAGAAATGATAAATATTTAAGAAGGATTTGTTGTTTACCGTGAATCTATGATTATACAATGTATACAAGTGTTTAAACATCCTATTATATCAAACAGAAATAAAATAAAACCTAAAAAATCTCAATTGTTATATTCTCCAATCTTGCACAACTCTTATAAATTAATTCTCAAATAATTGACATTTATGCAATAATTAGTTTTCCCATGTAGGAATAAGACTCTGAGGAATTATATAATAATCTAAGGAACTTAATAATTGCAAGAGTATTGCATCTTTGGGACACAGAGAAAATAAATATTACTTTTGTCCTGAATTAAAATGAAAATGATGGTATGATTTATTCTGCATCTCTGACATTCACCTTAAATTATTAGACAGTTTTTCTTCTCTGTGGACTAGGGCTATCTCAGTGGCAAAGTGAGCTTGCAAACCATCAGGACAGATCTGAGTATTGATAAAACCATTTTTTTTAAAAAAATCAAATATAATATAGAGAGAACACATTCGTTCTATTTGTCTTCATTCTGTTATGCACACTATACTCTCCCTCCCATTTTCTAATATTGATCACTTTAGTTAAAGAAGAAAACATTTTTTATCATGGAAGTTATTGAATCATTTTGCTGAGGTAAATTTTAGTTTATTCAAGTTTTGAATGTTTGCTTTAGAACTGAAGGAAAAGGCATGGAATAGAAGGTTTCAAGAACTTAGCTAGGAACACTGGATGGTCAGTGATGTCAAGCAGAGCTCATTTTTCCTAACTGGGTGCTTCTGGGAAGTCCACCAGGAGGTCAGTGCCTTCTTTGGTTTTCATGCTAACTGTCTGAGTTCAAGACTGCTACAATTTCAGTTCTCAGGGTTCATGTGGCTTTCTAAAACTTATATTGGCAGTAATTTTAGATTTAGTGAAGAAAAAAAAGTCAATGAGTGTAGGAACCAGGGAATAGGATGCATTTTCCTTCTGAAAGGGAACTTCATGTGAGAAGTGAAAGTTTATCTGTGAAACACTATATTGATATAGGCAGGAAGGTTGATAAGGGCATGCTAACTCAGGTTGTTGAACAGAATAAAATTGAAAAGTAGTATTATAATATAATCATCAGTTATTTTTTAAAAATATTTTTAGTTACAGATGTGCACTACACCTTTCTTTTATTTATTTCTTTTAATGTGGTGCTGAGGATTAAAACCCTATCACTGAATACCACAGTCCTACCAGTTATTTCTTGCAAAGGTTATTTTTGAGCTCATTAAATGAATGAGGTACATTCTAACTGTCAGGTATTTAGCAGTTAACAGGCAAGTGTTTTCATACGTGCAAGGGGGTAAGTGGTTCTTACAGTTGCCTGATTTACAGAAGATGTTAAAATAAATGTCATTATAAAAAATAAAAATAAATGTAGGATCAAAGAAATCTTATCACAGAATATATGTGTGTGTATTGACATTTGTATTTGACTTTTTGCAAATAAAAATAACAGTTAATGTAAAGTGCTTGCCAATTTTTTTCTGATCCTCATGCAATAAGTAATCACCATGTTTATACTAGCAACATGTCATAAAATATCTATAGGTTAGAATAAGCTTCTTTTCACATTTCCCTCACAACCTCTTATATGTAATTTTGTATAAAAATGAGGGTCTCCTTTCATTTGCATGCAATTTCCCTTTTCTCTCCCTTTCCCTCCCACCTCATGTCTCTGTTTAATGTGAATCTTTTCCTCCTGCTCTTCCTCCCTGCTCTGTTCTTAGTTGTTCTCACTATATCAAAGAAGACATTTTTCATTTGTTTTTTAGGGATTGGCTAGCTTCACTTAGCACAATCTGATCTAATGCCATCCATTTCCCTGCAAATTCCATGATTTTGTCATTTTTTAGTGCTGCATAATACTCCATTGTGTATAAATGCCACATTTTTTTATCCATTCATCTATTGAAGGGCATATGGGTTGGTTCCACAGTCTAGCTATTGTGAATTGTGCTGCTATGAACATTGATGTGGCAGTATCCCTGTTGTACGCTCTTTTAAGGTCTTAAGGGAATAGTCCCAGAAGGGCAATAGCTGGGTCAAATGGTGATTCCATTCCCAGCTTTCCTAGGAATATCCATACTGCTTTCCAAACTGGCCGCACCAATTTTCATTCCCACCAGCAATGTACAAGAGTACCCTTTTCCCCACATCCTTGCCAGCACCTGTTGTTGTTTGACTTTCTAATGGCTGCCAATCTTACTGGAGTGAGATGGTATCTTAGGGTGGTTTTGCTTTGCATTTCTCTTACTGCTAGAGATGATGAGCAACATGTCAGAAAATCTCTATGGGTTAGAAGAAGCTTATGCTTGTTAGTATTTTTCCTAGTGTAATGATTCTGGTAGCACCAGATTCAAACTATAAAGAGCACTGCTTTTAAATAATAGACAATTATGAACAAATTTCCATTAGACTTTTAAGTTGGTTAATAATCATCTGCTATTTAAAAACATCTAGCTCAGATTTGTGTTTCTGAGGTTAACTACAAAGGTCTGCACACAAATCATTAAAAATTCCTGGGCCATTTTATATTTTTTGTTAACATAGTATTTTTTTTTAATTACTGTATCATAATCTTACCTGGAATTTAAATTTTAAATTTCAGCTTTGCTTATACACTTAAATTATTAAGCTAAAATATTTTACAGAACATTTTCAAGAATATATTCTGATATAAATCATATGTGTTGTTAATCATTCATTAGTAAGCAAATATTACCACAATAATATTATGTAATATTATTTAGAGTGTGAAAGTATATAGAAATATTTTGAATTTTATATATATATATATATATATATATATATATATATATATATATATATATATATACACACACTCACACACACATACACACATCACACATACACACAAAGCTTGAAAAAACAATTTGGTTATCTATTGGCTAGACTAATGGAAATTTAAATAAATTTAGCCTCAAACTTGCCATGAAAATTAGAAATAGTTATACATAGTACTGATTTACTTGTCATATTCTATGTAACTGTATTGTTACAACATGTCATATTCAATTATAACACTATGAAATTTGTAATCAGTATGAGCATATCATTAACAAAAATCAATAATACATTATTGCATTTCTGTGAGTTTACAAATCTCCAGACCTTCTTAGAAAGACTTACTATAGGCTTTGAAGGATTTATAAATTTAACCTATTACTGCAATGTGTTGTTGGAGTCCATTACTAAGAAAATAGATATTTTCTAGATGGCATTGAGATACATCTCTAAAACTGTTATGAAAGTATGGAATGCAAGCTGGGAAAAAGAATAAAAACTACCTCAGGCATCAAGAACCACAGGAACTCAAGCACCACAGCAGCAAATTGTTGAATGAGCACTGCACAGTGCATCTTAGTCATACTCATGATAACCTGGGAGTTCACAGCTATCAGACTGAGGGAAGATTGAATAATAGAGAGTTTACAATTCATGTTAAGAGTGAATTGAACCCAATTAATGGTCTGCCCTCAGAAAATTAATGTTTTTAAGGTACACGTACAATAATATCCACATATACCCAAAATGAAAATTGTAATTTGTTAAAACACAAAGACTATATAAGTCCTGTTACATTTTCATTTTTACAATTAATCATTTCATTTAGTTTTCATGGCAATCTCTAGTCACATACTAGCTTACATATTTTTATGTGTTGTCAAATTCTTTTCATCAATTTCAATACTTAAAGATGAAACTAAACTATTCCATTATTATATTTTAAGAAATTACCACCATGAAGAAAATAGACAGGAAATTCATCTTGCCCTTAGTTTACTTTGCTTTCTTTGTGTATTCTCATACAGTGCTTTTTATTTATGATCTTGAGAAAGCCATGTGAAGGTGAATTCACCTTGTTTCAAAAAAACAGAGGAATGTATTATAGAATGTTTAGTTGTTTCCTGGTGGTATCTTTTTCAAAAGGTATATGGAAATGACATTATAGACAAAATCAAGTTACAGTTAAATATTTTTCTGTCAAGGAGAGAGGAGATTTCAGAAATATGAATCTGCTCCTCTTTGGGCCTATCTTGAATTCTGGCTCTTACACCCAGCCAACTGTCAGGCACAGATCTATGTAAACATGAGTGCCTCACGGGTGGGCCTGAGATCTTTCAATTCCAGTCTTTAAAGCTAAAGTTTCTTGACAGATGATATTTTAGGAAGACATCTCCTGAGACTTCCTCACAGTTCAATCAGGCATGTCTCGATTTGTATAGGAAAATCTCTGCATTTGCTCTATTGTTTCTTACAAGAGAGAGAGTGTGCTCCCAATGAATAGACACATTAACATTTGCCTTTATAGAAGGGTTACCCATGATTGTTTAAACATGATATCTATGCATTATTATTTTTGTGGGATAATAAATTCAACATAAAGTATTCATTCCCATTTTAAAATTACAACCTTGGTTTCAGACTTGATAAGGGTATGTAAAATTTTCTAAAGAAAATATTTTATATAGAAGAAATCATGTAATACCTTGAATTTCAAAGAAGTTTCACATTTGACTGAACCATCATATGGAATAGAAAATATCTGAAAAGTTCAAAGTACAAAAACTACATGATAAAGGGTTGAGAATATGTAGGGATCTAAAACTATTTTTTTGTATGAAATACACTTAATGGTCTCTCCAATTTTACAAATTCATTGCTAGCTTATAAAACAAAAACTATTGAGTTACATTTACCTTTGCAGATGCAGAAAACACACAACAAAAGTCAGACAGATATTAAAATATTCCAGCCTTCCCATGAGATGATATTATTTCCTTAAACTTTATAAAGCAAAATTAAATTCTTCTCTAACTATAGCTAAATATATTCACAAATCTTTAAAGATAAATAATGATTTAAGAAATTTTTAAGAACTTAAGAATACACTTAAGAAAAGGTCCTGAGTTATTGTAAAAAATATTTTAATGCTGTTTTGTTTTAGGCTTTACATAATAAATTTGCAAGACAAAAATAAATGCTTTTTCATAATGATATAATATGTACTTAAGAGTATGCAGCTAAATATGTGTTTCTTTGTAGTGACATATTTCTAATAGTAAAAAACATTAAGAATTTAAATACTTAAGTGATTCTGTTTTTGTATGTTTTAGGAAAGAAATAAATGTGATGAGCTTAAAAGGGATATTATCTCTGAAGATCAAGTTCATATCCATGAAGAAATTACAATTAAAAAATATGAACTACTTTGTAAAATGTCCAAATTACATATTCAAGTTTCATTTAAAACTTTCTTTTTCTTTTCTCTTTTTCTGGGAGAGCAAGTGATCCAGTATTTGCCTCTTAGGAAAATTGAATTACTAACCAGTAATTACAGTTCTCTGAATGTAATATTCTCAGTGGATTTGTATCAATTGTCTTGGGGCATTTTGGCATATGAGTTCCACTAATGTAACATTGTGAAATAAAGAAAATTAAGTTCTAATATATTATATCTTAAATTTGTCTAGTATATTTCTATAAAGCCACTTTGAAATTTTTTTTCCAACAGTCTTGTGAAATAGATTCAGTTAACCCAAGATGTAGTTCTTTAGCACACAGAAAGGTGAAATCCAAATCCAAGATCATAATGTCATTTATGAAGCTAGAAAAATCTGTGCATGGTGAGGTAGCACAGATTCACTCTGCTATATTGAGTCTGCAATTCCATTTTTTAAATTATGTAGCAAAGCAATATAAATGGGAGATACTAATCTTTAGAACATTTAAAATACCCTCGCTATCATTGTCTTGTAATTTTTAAGCATTTAATTCATTATAACATGCTACATATTAAAGTATGAATTACTAATTAATATGTGTATTTAAAAACTGAGATAAATGTAGAAATTCAATTACTAGGAGACTTTTTGAAAATACAAGATATTATAATCTAGAATCTAAAGTCAAAATGTTTAAGCATAATTATTATATTTCCAGTTATATGAACATTAGAAATATCTTACCATTTTAGAACCCTTAAAGATAAAAATATATATTTCATTGAATCAGGATTTTGTTTTAGCGTATAATGTAACTAAGGATGAACTAGTATTTTTTTGGAAAACAGAAAGATAAAAATTTTACCTTATTTAATATTGATTTTGGGAAATTTTGAAGAAATACTTTAAAAAGCTTAATTTTCTTTAAATTTTAAATGTTTCCTTTCTATTGCCAAATTAAAAGATCCTACTTTTCTTTGACTTATATTCAATCAGTAAGGTCAAGTATTATTTTAAAACACATGAGCTTACTTATTAACTAAGAGGTATGAAAATGAAGAAAGCTATTATTTTAGATATTTGGATGGTAAAAAATTGCTATTATGCAAAGGGATTTTATCTTAATTATTCTGGAAGATGATTCAATTTATTTACATTGCATATCGTAAAATTAGCATACATGAATTATTTATTTATATGATTATCTGGAAATAAATATTGAACTATGAAAAGATTAAGTTTTAAAATTAAAAATTTGGCTCTTGCCCTCTGAGTCAGTCTGAGTCAGGGGATAGGGGACTTTTCCAAAGAGCTTTGCAACTCTAGGCCACATAACCTCCCTATCAGGGAGATTAATGAGACCAGTGGAGGATAGAAAGCCAATCAGTGCATTTGCTGTGAAGAGGAGGGTCATCAGAAAATGGAGACATCCCTGATGCTTCCGAGGAAAGCCACATGGTCAAGCAAGGCCTGGACCCATCCTAGCACAAATGGCACTAGCAGATCTGAGAAGCTGCTGCAAGTTCCTGAGGACTCCCAAGGAAACTCAGCTGACTGTAAACAATAGATAGAAACAAAAGTCAGTTTGACTTGCTTCATCTTAAACACTTAGCAAAGACATTCAAAGCCAAAACACAGCTATTCCTGGGCATTTTAAATAAAATAATAGTTAAATGTAACTTCCATAAATAAGTAAACAGGAGGCTTCAAAAGAGATTCTCAGACTGGAATGCCTGGTTACTATCAAAAGAAACTGCCAGAGTAGTTTTTAGTTCAAGGCCTTTATTTCTAACTTACTCAGGTAGGCTTAATGTTTGCTAGTATGGTTATCCAGCCCTAAGTAACAGAATTAAATATTTCTCTATTAGACACAGAGGTCATACTAGTAAAAGGATTTTGCAAGCTCAGATGACATTAAGTTATTAAACTGTATCTTAAGGAAAAGTACATTTGTTACCCTAAAAGTTAAATGTTGTGTTTACACCCCTGACAATTCTGGCAATGTGACGAATATCCTTAAAGATTTACATGCTCAGATAGAAGCCACGTCCTCAGCAACTTTGTCATGGAAACAATATCTTAGCTCCTGGTTCTTGGTACTTCCTGATGGAAAACATTGTTAGTCTTTGTCTTTGCCATCATACTCATTGGCATATTCCTGTGCTATGGGATTTATTGCTGCATCAATCTGGTTTCAGTACTAATGAATTCTTGTTTCTCTTATAGACCACCCATCACTCAAATGGCCTTCCAGTCTATAACTTCTCAATCAGACTTCTATCATGGACCCACTCGATAGACCAGATTTTTAAAGGGAGATTCCAAACTGCTTGCCCCACATCGTCCCTTTTCAGCCTGAAGAAGCCAGAAAGATTTTCTTCGGCCCCCTTGCTTACAGCAGTAAGGAGTTCCCAAATTAGAGGGGGGAATGAAGCCAGATTTAAAGTTAGGTAGTCAGTGTAGTTAGGTAAATCGGGTCTAATATCGAGTGAAATCTAAAATGGAGGCCATGCTGGGAATGACTCAGGGACAACGCAGGACAATTCATGGAATGTTAATGAAGTCCTGAAAAGGCCCTAGGCCAAAGTCCACCTCAAAGAAATGTTAATGGAGCTCAGGAAACAGCCCCCAAGAGATTTGGAGATAGCCCATCCTAGAGAAATGATAAGCCCATCCCAAAAGGTGATAATTGGGCCCACCTGTGTCCTAACCCCTTCAACCTATATTCCATCACCAAAACTATAAAAAGGGGAAAGAACAGCCCTTCCACGGATTCCCACCTTTTGGGTCCCCTTCTTCCTCCGGGAGAAGTCTTTTCTGCTGTCCTTTAATAAATTTCTAATTTCTACTCTGAAAAACAAAATTCATCTTGTAATAAGCACATTTTGTTACTAATGACCTACATAACAGATTTTTTAAAGAGATTATATGCAATACATATATTTGGGACTGGGAGTATACCTCAGTGGTAGAGCACTTGCCTAGCAAATGTAAGGCCTTGGGTTTAATCCTCACCTTCACAGAAAAGAAAAAACAACCACAACCAATTATTCCCTAACACTTTTGTCCATATGTTTGTGAGTATAATATAACTAGTATTTCAAATGAAGGGTTGTGTTTCTTATTTAAAGGAATGAGTAGTTTCAAGTTTCCAGTATCAAAGATGACTTCCAGGTAAACATGTTTGTCGTTGCCATGAGAACTGGTTGCCTTTTTCACTACCCTAGAATAATATGTTAAGTGGAAAATACAATATAAATTGAGTGAGTATTTGCCCAGGTCCAAGTATGAGTTAAAGGTTTAGAAATATTTTATTGTCAAAAAGAGTACAAAGTGTGAAATGTCTAATAGTTTGTAGGTTGTTTATTTTATTAAAATTAGATTTTAAGGTAATAATAAAAGCAACTATCCTTTGAAACTAACTATGAGTGCCAAGTACCTTGCAAGCACTATTGTATTTGAGGTTTACAACACCATTGTCTAGAGAGCTGTGTTCCTTGTTAAGTAGGAGAGGCAGAGATAGAATTCAGACTCAGAAAAGCATAACTCTAAAATGCAAACTTTCAACCCATGTACTATATTCCCTTCTGAGTCCCAAAGTTTTTTTTTTTTGATTACTAAAAACTAAATCCATTCCAAGTCTTAATTTACTTTTAATTGTATTAAAATTTTTTTGAAAGGGAATATTCTTATTACAAAAGTAGAACATCCTGTGATGTCTATAAAAAAAGGTAAATCAAAGAAAAAAATTAATTACCCATAGTCATAATACTCCCAAATTAATTCATTCAATAACTGTAAATTCTGTAGATTTTTTAAGATTAGGTATCTGTAGGCCCACATAGCCAAAGACTAGTGATGGTCTTCTTCTATCTAAAACTTAGACCCTAAAATGTGAAGGCATTAAGATTAAATGATGCCTCCCTGTTATTATATAGCAAGTGATAATGTTAAGTGTAATGTTTAAAAAATATTTTTTCTGATAACATTATAGTTTATTAAATGTTCATGTTGTCAATGTTTACAACATAATTGATAATAGTTCATGGTATTCCAGTAAATATGTAAGTATTTTAACACTTAGTTTCTTTAATTTTTTTTTACCAACTATTGGAGTTTAGTAAAATTTTACCCTGTTTATTTTTGTTTAAACTTGAATCCATGTACTTATGCATTATGCATGCCTACATGATTGCAGGAATTCATTCCTTATGTATTTTTTTTTTTTGGTACCAAGAATTGGACCCAGTGATGCTTAACCACTGATCCACATACTCAGCCCTTTTTTTGTATTTTATTTAGAAACAGGATCTCACTGAGTTGAGTTGCTGAGGGACTCGCTAAATTGCTGAGGCTGGCTTTGAACTCACAATCATCCTGCCTCAGCATCCCAAGACTCTGGCGTGTACCACTGAAACCAGCTACATGATTTCATGTACAAGAGACCACATTGCAGTTAAATTCTCCAGGTATATTAAACATATTATCCTTAAAGTAATTTTTATGTTGCAATGTGTGGGTATGTATGTATTTATATATAAATTACTTTAAAGAATTTTATATATAATTGTATATAAACATATATATGTATAAAAACTTGAAAAACAAGATACTTCTTTCCACTCTTTATTAGGATTATAAGATGATGGAAGAGGATATCCCTGTAGGAAGTAAAAGGTCTCAGTATTCATATTTTTCAGGAGTACCACCAAAGGAATTTTGAAGTAAGACTGCTAACAATGTGTAGCTGGGGTAGAGAGAGAAGAGGGGAGGGGGGATAGTAGAGGATAGGAAAGGTAGCAGAATACAACAGTTACTAATGGCATTATGTAAAAATGTGGATGTGTAACCGATGTAATTCTGCAATCTGTATTTGGGCTAAAAATGGGAGTTCATAACCCACTTGAATCTAATGTATGAAATATGATATGTCAAGAACTTTTTATTGTTTTGAACAACCAATACAAAAGAGAAAAAAAAAGAAAGAAAAAAAAGAAACACCATAATGTGGTGAAAATAAACTAACAAACATTGTTAAAATAGTAATACTGAATGGAGAAAGAATTTTAAGTATGACTAGCTTCATAATAACTATAAGTTCAAACTATGGTGATGTTTTTTTTTTTTTTAAAGGAAAAGAATGACTGTTCTTTATAGGTATAGCATCTCTGTGGTTCTTATTAACTACTATATAATAAAATTACAAATTATTATTAGTTATACAATATTTTTATACATGTCCAAAATCATTATACATGTCCAAAATAGATTTTTTACATTTAAAGTACTTTATACATAATAATGATTTTTAATCACTTCCTACTGAAGAAAACGATCACTATCCCCTTATTTTAGTAATTAGACACAG
This sequence comes from Callospermophilus lateralis, assembly GCF_048772815.1. NCBI lineage: Eukaryota > Metazoa > Chordata > Mammalia > Rodentia > Sciuridae > Callospermophilus > Callospermophilus lateralis. The sequence goes on along the minus strand of NW_027511721.1, from coordinate 80,099 downwards.
AGAAGTTTACCTTCTTGCTTATTGACACATGAATATAGAGACGGAGGTCAGAGTATTCATCTAGATTTGGTTCTCATTCATTCTTGGCAAATGTCATTAGTAGTTTGTTGGCTTTTTTAAATATTTACTTTTAGTTTTTGGCGGACACAACATGGGGTGCTGAGGATAAAAACTGGGCCCCCCACATGCCAGGGAGTGCTGTACCATTTGAGCCACATCCTCTCTTGGGTGGCTTTTAAATGCAGTGCTGGGTGTTCAACCCAGTACCTCACACATGCTAGAGAAGTGCTTTACCTCTTATCCATAACCCTAGTCCCCAAAGTTCTTTACTTATTTTTTTGGGGGGAGGAGAGTGTGTGTGCGTAGTGCAAGGGATTGAATCCATGGCCTTAATCAGCAAAACAAGCAGTCTACTGACTAAGCTATATCCTCAGCCCTGATCTATAGTCTTTAAACAGTGACAATGGAGCAGCCTGTCATTCAGCCTTTGATTCTGCGCCCACTTGGCTCAGGTTGGAGGCAGGGCATGAAACCTTGACCAATCAGTCTCTTAGGTGAGAACTGTCCAACCCTCATGCAGCCAGTGATGAGGGGGAGGGTGTCCACAATCTTCTGTTCCCTTCGTGTCTGGAGCCCACCATTTTTTCAATCTTTTTGTAGGCTTCTGTCCTGGATCCAAGCCCAGGTGTCTGTGCTATGCAGAAACTGAAAACAAATCACAGGGAGAACACTGAGAACCCTGAGAGCCAGGAAATGGTAAGTGTGCCTTGTTATCTTGAGACTGGGTAGAAAGGTGGCTTAAAGCTGACAGAAGTGGCAATGGTGGAAACTGGTAGTCATGGCTAGGGAGTCCTCATGGTCCTCTCCAGAGTCTTGTGGCCAGAGGGTCTCTCTGTGGTAACTTAGCGTTCACCTCCCTCTGACTAGTCTAGTGAGCCTTAGATCAGTAGTTGAAAACCTGGGCATTTTGTTCCATAATTGTAAGGTGTTTCCAGCTTTTTTCTAAAGCCCTTTGTGGGCTTCCATGTCCCATGATTCCAGCATGTCTCCAGAAAGCATAATGAAGACTGAGATAATTACCAGGAGAGAACCACAACTCCATTTGTTGTATTCAAGCATGAGAGAGGCTGCTGATTATAGGGCTTGTTATTCATGAGGGTTTGTTTTTTTGTTCGTTTATTATTTTTTTTTGTGTGTGTGTGTGTGCGTGTTTGTTTGTTGTTTTCTTTTTGGTACCAGAAATTCAACCCAGAGGTGTTCATACACTGATTCACATACCCATCCTTTTTTAATATTTTTATTTGGAAACAGGGTCACTTTGAAGTTCTTAGGGCCTCACACATTTGATGATGCTGGCTTTTAACTCATTCTCTTCATGAGTCCTGAGATTTTTAAATGTAGCAGAAGCAGTATCTCAAATCCAGAACAAAAACCTGAAATCCAGAACTTCAGCTTATCTCTCCATAGGTCTCAGAAGAAACCCCTAGTTTTCTAGCTCTCTGTTCACATATCCAAAACTAGGGTTCTCTGTTCACAGAGAATAAGTTTAATAATGACCATGTAATGCAGATAATGGGCCTCACTCAAAGACACCTGGTGGCTAACTGAAAGATGTTAATGAGCACCATTAAGGCCTATTTCAAAAGTAAAAGACCTTGAATCCCACTTTTTGGAACACCTTCTACAAAGTCCTTTGTCCCAGGAGTGATTCCTTATTGAATTTGAAGGAAAAAGGATGGGTCACAGAAAGAATAAAAGTGAACCCATATGGTAGTCAGGATGCCTTTCCCAAAGCCTATTCTAAATGCATTATGCTCCATGTTCTGCCCAAAACCATCAGTAAACTTCTAAGATGGCACACAAAAATGATTTTTTTTCTGATATCAATCCTCATACAACATGGTCGCCGTTCTATTTCTTCTTGCTTACATAATTTTTTTTTCTTCAAAATTTATGAAACAAGCACCCAGATTCATGGAAAACTGAGAAATTTTGGTTCATCTAAAAACTCCACTTTCAGCATTATTAATCATTGTTTCCCCATGTTTTATTTCAAATGTATGCATCATTTATAATGTTTTTCTTCAAGAACTGGAGGGCATTTTTAAATTATTTTAATTTATAATTCTGAGATTTTTCACATGAGAAAAAAGCAGAATAATATTAGGTGACATTGAAAAGAATGAATCTCTCCTAAATGAGGTTTATGTGTCCCATTTAAAAATTTTTTAAAAACTGTAATGGGTCATCAATTGAGGGTATGTTTATTTCTTAATTAATTTGTTTATTTACTTATTTATGGTCAGACCATTTCATTAAAATAACCCACAGAAGGAGCTGGGGTTGTGGCTCAGTGATAGAGCACTCACATATCACATGCAAGGTCTTGGGTTTGATCCTCAGCACCAAATAAAAATAAGTAAATAATAAATAAATTAATAAATAAATAAATAACCACAGAAACATTCCAAACATTTCAGGAAACTCTTTTATTCTGGTGTGGAAGGAAAAAATAGAAGTGGGACTAACTTGAATTTAAATTACATGCAATTTCAATCTCTCTCTTCCTCCCACCCCCCCCCCCCGTCTCTCTCTCTCTCAATCTCTGTACTGAGGATTGACCCCAGGGCCTCATACTTAGAAGGCAAGCACTCTACATGCTGAGCTATTTACTCAGTCCCATTTTTTTGGCGGGAGAGACCAGAGATTGAAGTCAGGGGCACTCTAACACTGAGCCACATTCCTACCCCTAATTTGTATGAGTCAAATGAATATTTTTTGATGTTTGAATGATATATGTTCCATTTAGAATTTGGATTTTCATATCTATTGCTACTTTTACATGTATTTAATATATATATATATTTCTCTCTTTCTCTCTCTCTCTCTCTCTCTCTCTCTCTCATATATATTATTCTTTGAATGGAGTTTTCTCGCCCCTTAATAGTTCCTGAAAGAATCAAGACCCACAGTGCCACCTACTTCATCCTTGAATGATGTCTAGACCAATAGAGTGAAATATTTGAAATTCTCATGACCAGAAATTTCTGAACTGGAGATCCATCTGATCTCCTGTTGCTCATCATGACTGAACCAGATAGTTCCTTTATTGACTGGAATTCACAAAAATGGTGTAGAACAGAGATACAATTGAGTTGGAGCCTGCTGGGAACTGGCCTTGGAGCAGTGGAGTGCAGGTGTCTGATAAAACATCTGTGGTGGAGCCATGTGGATCTGTCATTGGCTTCCAAATAACATGTGACTGACATGGGACAGTCAGCAGACCCTTATATGTAAAGGCCTCTTGTTGTGGGGAGAGGTTTGGGGGTGATAATCAGAGTCAGATTGCTACTCTAAGTAAGATAGATGTATGGGATAGCAGCCCAGTTGGTGTTTTCTCTTGCAAAACCTGACTCATCACATGTGACAGTACTCCCTCCAGTGCTGTGTCCCAGTTTGTTGTAGGGACAAATGAAGCAAGGCACTGACGAGAGAAAGAAACAGTTTCATTTGGCTACATCCAGGTTCAGAGAGCACAGCTTTTGCTCTTATCAATCAATCCCTTCAAGTTCAAGGAATTTCAGAGTTTTATACCCAGCATGTAAGTAGAGGGGCTCAGAAGTTTACAGTCTGCAGAAGTTCACATAAAAGCAGCTTTTTCTTTCACTGTCTGGGCAAGTTAACCCTTCAAGGACAACACTTGAGAAGAGGAGAACTTCTTCTACCCTTTCTTCCTCCCTCTGCCAGCTGTTACCATGGAGCCAATTTGTAAATTATTTTAAAAATGTAGACATCTCTGTGAAGCCTAGCTCAAGGCCAGAGGCCTTGTTTGCAATTTCTTCAAAGTACTATACTGGATATATTTGTGAAAATAGTAAGGGGGTGTCCAGCACCTTGGCCAGTGGCCAAGTAAACAGGGCAACACAAAAATAGAAAGTTTATCTACATTCAACTCTTTTGCAGAGACTCTTTGGCTGACAGTTCCCAAATCAGCCATGGTGAAGTGGACTTTTCTGTGGAGAAAGGGGGTACCACTACATTGGGTCCCCCTCTTCCTCCAGGGAGAAGTCTTTTCTGCTGTCCTTTAATAAAGCTTCAACTTTCCACTCTAAACTTGCCTTGATGTGCTTCTCTGGTGTTATACTTCAGCATTGGGAAAGCAAGGCCTCATTACCAGTAAATAGATGTAACAATAACAGTCAAAGGACAGAGATAATGCAAAAAGTAAAGTCAACATTTAGAATTGAAGATAATAATAATCTTTACTGATAAGAATTCCTTAATTTAATACTTTAAAAATAATAACAACATGTTTCCAGGGAGCAAATTTGTGACATTGCAGTCAAGGGGAGAAATAAAGAATATCCATGCATTTCTGCCCCTTTCAATTCTTTATTCACTCAAATTCTAAATTCAACTTTACTCTATAGGTTCCTAATAAAGAAAACAACAATCCTTAATGATAGGTTCTGCAGTGGAGATAATCAAATAACACCAAGCAATTCTAGATTAATTAATTCCCAGAAAACAATTTTAGATTAATTCTGAACATTGCAAAACAGATTTAATCATGACAGGCTAGTGACAGACATTTCCTCTGAATGCTAAGTTCAAAACTCTCAAGCCTTAGGCTTTATGTCCTGCAGATGCACACTCACTCAGACAGCAGTAATCAGGTCCCAAACCCAAAGAGGCTTTTTCCGGTGGGGAGTGGATGACCAGTTGAGGAGAGGGTCAAGGGAGAAGTTGCAGCTCTCACAAAGGTCCAGACAAGGTGGTAGAGTTTGAGAGCAGTGAGGATCACACAGAGAATAGGAAAACGATGGCAAGTGAAGGGATGTCAGTGTAGGTTCACATCAGGCTCTCCTGCTGGAGTACATACTTTTTTAGGCTGGCTAAATCACTATTTATTAGCTCTATTTTTTATACTAATTTTGTTTTTCTTTTTTATTTTTTACCACACCTTGTAATTATCAGGTGCCACCAGATTTCTCATTTACCCTGAGGTCCGAAATATCTGGTCTGGTGGTCTCCATCCTGATATTCTCACCTTTAACTCTTATCAGGAAAGGAAAGCCTGCCAGCGGCTTTATTCAGTTTATCAGGGTGAGGGCAAGTAATTTGTCTGAGGCCATATTAGAGGGCTCTGTGGGTGTGCCTGGTGAAAATTGACCTCTAATAATGACCTCAGGTTTCAAAATGGAGTTATTTAAATGGAGTGAGAAACTGATGTGACTCCCTTTTTGAGAAACCAGCCACCTCAGAGCAAAGCCTGTCCAAAGGGGGGAGTTACCCTTGTCCATGGAAAAACTCAGAGTGCTCCTAGGCATATACTAACCCTGCTGAGTTGTTTGTCTTTAAATAACTGGAGAGATCTTCCATGCCAAGTGATCCTGACTCAGTTACACTAGGTTAGGACCCATAGCAACCCCCTAGCTACCACAAAAAGCATGAGACACAGAAAATACCTGAAACACCAGGTGACCTTCCCAGTAGTTTTGTTGATTGGTAACATGATTAGGCAAGTTTATTATATACACTCTTGCAACCTCTCATGGCCTAAACTAATCGGTTCAAATGTATCCACAACTTGAACTAACCAATCACCCTTACACAACTTGTTCCTGCCAATGAATGTGCTAATCAATGTTAAGAGTTGTTGTTTGACTTTTCTGTGATGTGAAATAATTGGCTATGTGATGTTGTGATGCATACAATATCCCCCCAAATGTATTAATCCACAATGAATTAAGGGTCAAGACTCACTCTTTGGGACCACTGTATCTGAAATGGTTGTGAGTCCAGGCTTGAGCTTACAATAAACACTCTTGTGTGACTGCATCAGATTCAGCTCCTGGAGGTCTATTGGGGTCCCCGGAATCTGGCATTAGAGGAGTTGCTTAGGCTCAAGCCTAAGGCCATTCTCACACAACCCCTTTCACCTTGACAGCTCTTCTGCAGATAAACAGAAGCCATAACACATAACTCCTGTCTTCATAAACTCTATCTCTTGAGTCCAGTGTCATTTCAAGTTCTGGGTTTAAAAAGACATATTCATTTTCCTTGATGTTTTCAATAATTCACACAAAATTCTTAGAAATGGCTTGGAAGGATAACAATGTTATATTGCAAAACTTCATGAACTTTCAAATTGCTTGCTGTGTGTGACTGACCAGTATGTGAAAGGCCTTGGGAATATGTGAATATATTATGAATATAATCGAACTCTTGAGACTTTTTTTCTTACCGTACACACATCCTGAGGCCAAATGAGGCTGTTTACTAGAGGTCATTTCTCAAAGAAGAGATAGTGATCATAAAAGAATAAATTAACCTATATATTATAAATAAATCTAATATATATTTGATTAAAATTGATGACATATATGGCCATGCCAAATAGTTTGCTGAATCTTTTCAATTACAGTTATTAATTATTTTAATGTTTTGCTTACTGTCTGCACTAGAGACATCGTTGACCTGCAATTCAGGAAAACTGTTAATTCTAGCACTGAATTTATCAGGTTTTGACACTTTGATATATTACTTATTGCCATAGGATCTCTTGTTTCTCAATGTGTATATTTATAAATTTACACAATCTAGAAGGTTTTAGAAAGATAAAAGAAAATATGTATTAAAAGAGTAGTTTAAAAAGCTCTTTAATATACCATTGCTATGGTTATTAAATAGCATTTTCTTTTTAAGAATGTATTAACCTGGGGCTGGGGATGTGGCTCAAGCAGTAGTGCACTTGCCTGGCATGCATGCAGCCCAGGTTCAATCCTCAGCACCACATACAAACAAAGATGTCGTGTCCACCGAAAACTAAAAAATAAATATTAAAATTCTCTCTCTCTCTCTCTTTAAAAAAAACAGAATGTATTAACCAGCAATATGTATACAACAATAACAATATAAATAAATATGGTACAAACAAATAAACATAAATTAATAAATGTTATATGATTAATTTTATAATAATATTGGTAAAATATACCCAGAGGTGAAAATAAACATTTAAATAATGATACATATACATGTCCATTTTTATTAAGGTATAGTGAAATACATCTATTTTTGTAATATACTTTTGTTCATGAAAGCATCATAAATATTATTATCAAATAGGATTGTAGCTGCACAAAATTAAAAATCCAAATTGTACATATATCAGTAAATAAGTGGCGTTTAGTGACTGAAATTTCTGAGTCTGTTATTGTGAAACACAGATATTCAGTAAAATATGCTCTGAAGAAAACCTCAATTTGAAAATGTAAAAACATAGAAAGGAGTATTTAGAGTTGTTTCACCATGAGATTAATTTAAAATACCTTTGATACCCAAACAAATACTCTGAAGTTTTTGCTCTTAAGAAATACATATGAAAGAATACAGCAATTCTGTCTCTGAGTAATGCAAGCATAAGAGAAAGATGATAAGAATATTAAGTAAGCCTCAAAAATCTGAGGATCATGAAATAAATAAATTCTTGGCAAAAAAATATCAATCAATTCTGATGTAAAGTCAAAACTCATAAGCATTCTAATTTACCAAATCTTAATGATTTTATATATTAGAGAAAAGAAGTCAGAATTTTAAGCAAATACATGAGAAATGGGTGTGCACAACAAGGTTTAACCTCAGAAAATTTTATACATCCCCTGTGTCTGTCCATGTGTCTCTCTCATGTCTTTCCAGTGTGACATCAAAAAAAAAATGAAGTACAAGTTTTTGAGTAATTATATTTAGGTCTTAAAAAAGTTAAAGAAAATAATTAGCTCTCTTTATCTATTTTTAGAAGTAATTTGCCTTCGTATTTCTTCAATAATTAATGATTACCCTGTGCTTGTTGCGGATAATACAGAATGTGTAGAACCACCCAGAATGAGAGCACTATTTATATAATGTCAGAACAAAAAGTGCTACAGAAGAGTAGGAACCGAAAAACAAGGCCAAAGCCAGTGCAGGACCACACAGCATTTAGGGGTATATCAAAGAGGAATGGAGTTGGTCTTAAAAGGTCTGACTTCCCTTAGCCAAGACAAATAACTAGTACAAACTGTCTTAAAATATTTTTCTTCAAATCTTATAATTTAATGGATACATTGTAAGAGTCCAGATGTTAAATGTAAACTAGTAAATTTACATTCATTTCTGGGACACTTTTACTTCTAGTTCTATAGATTAATTAATTTTAATGCCTTTCTAGATATGGTAGATAACTTTTTCTTATTCAACATTTATCAGATAATTTACAAAGGACTCCATTACAGAATTCGGTCATTTTTAAAAATTCATAAAGCAACAGATGTAATTGTTTAAAACACAGACACAGTAATATCACAGGATATAAAGTCTGTGTAGACACCATGGTCTTTATGTTTAGCTCCTAGTTTAAAGAAAGCTTAACTGGCTTGTGTGTTTAGTTTTAAACCAAATATTATTTTTTCATGTTCTATCTCCCCTTTTCCATATCTCATTTCTCTCATTTTAGAATCATATTACGAAAATTTAATGTCCTTGTCTAATCTTCTGTTTTCATTCTGAAGAATCTTTTCAACATTATCTTTCAGGTTTTATAATAGCCATCTATTTTTAAAAAAAAAAGTTTAAACTTGTTCTTAATATACAAATTCTCCGCCTTCATTTTTGAGTTTTGCACCTGGTGAGGTGTGATTCATGGAGTTCAGGTTGGAAAAAATAATCTTTAAGATATAAAGTTTCAATTATATATTTTAAGATAAAGAAACAGTTTTAAAGTTACCGTATTTGCTATAATATTTTAAGTACAATAATTTTAAATTACAAATATTTTAACTACATTAAATTTCTTTCTCATTTGGCAATCCTAATGAAGGCGTAATGGCTCATTCTATTTTTACTTATAATTTTATTCTATTAAATATGCCTTTTCATTTATTATTCATGTAAAATTATTAATAGAAATTCATCACTGGTTAAGAGACATGAGTCAGCCAATAGGAAAGTTAAATAAAAATTCAAGTTTATCTCCATACACAAAATAACTCTCTAAGCATACTTTTTGCTGGAAAAAATACTTTAAGATGGCAAGTAGCACAAAGAACTGTGCTGAAGGCTGAAACTGATTCTGAAAGCTAATGCCTCTCCCACAGCACACCATCATAAAGTGAAGATTTCTAAAGTCTGGGAGACTAAGGTGGATATTTTTGATGGAAACACGTACTCTTGTGATACTAACAAATTGTAGAGAAAAAATGATTGATAAAACGCATGAAATGCAGGAACCCCAGAGTTCTGAAAACTATCTCCGATGTAAGCCACACAGTAGTATACCTGCCTGACCATTAGATTTTGTTCACTTTAGACCTTTTAGAGTGGGAAATAAACATTGATTAAATAAATCACTGAGATGTGGGGTTCTAAACAACATTTATTTTCTCAACTATACAGTCTAAAACATTAGTCCTAATAGATTAAATCACAAGTATCTGGGACATATTTTTCAAGGCTCTTTAATTTTATTAGAATATACATTTAATGTGCCACATTCTTTTCCAAATTTCTTATGGAACAATATCAAAGATTTGACATTTTGCTTGATGATACTTAGGGAGTCACTTAAAGAACTGTAGAGTCATTCCACTCACGCCAAGATGATATCATATTTACATAAAGAGTGAGTTTTTAGGTTATTTGTGGTATAAGGCACAGATTCTATTCAAAACATTAGCAAAAGAAAATACAATCATTGTCAAATGAAGTACTGATATATAAAAATAAAATAACTTAAAAAAATTCCAAGCTGGGCATGGTGGCGAATGCCTGAAATCTGGGTTGGCTCTAGAGACTAAGGCATGAGAATTGCAAGCTCAAAGCCAGTCTCAGAAATTCTGCAAGATTAAGTCTCAAAAATAAAAAAAGAAAGAAAGAAAAAAGAAAAGAAAGAGATGAGGTTTGGCTCAGTAGTTAATCACCTGTGGGTTCAAATCCTGATTTAAATAATAATACTAATAATAGTTCTAAATGACATCATGATAAACACAATAAAAATTTGCAACTGAACTTTTTTTTGGTGGTACTGGGAATTAAACCCAGAGCCTTGTGAATGTGAGGCCAGCACTCTACCAACTGAGTTATATCCCCAACCCTATAACTGAACATCTTACTAGACTCTAGCTTCCTTCTGTGACTTTTATGTTTTTGCTATTCCTTCTTTTATTCTATACTTTCTGACAAAATTTTCTTCAGAAATGAAAAACTCACTCCTTCCACAAATTACCTTCATAAAGGAAAATTTCTGGACATCTTCAGCCCTTTGGTAAGGATTGTCAAGTCTTCTGTTATGAGTTAAAAACTCTATCCTGTTCTTTAATTTGATACTTCTGCCTGTTTTCTGTCCTTTTGCTTAAACTTGTGATTTATAAGTGTATAGTTACAATTATAGTTTACATTGCTTCCTTGTCTTAGAACAAATATGCCTTTTGCACACTTATCTCTAAACACCAAAACTCATGCTTTCATTTTTCTTTGTGTTCAGCTACATCACCAAGGTGGCTACAGGTCTTAATGCAAGCAGTTTCTGTTTGATCTGGTCCTGGCTTCCTCCCTCCAATGTATGGTGTCCAATTTTTTTTGAGCTTGGTGAGACTTTTAGTGAGGTTACATCTCATATACCAGTTTTGATGTAATGAGATGTTTTTTGAAAATGTGGTGCACGTGATAAGTGGATGTGATATTGGGACTTCATGGGGATAAGTGACTGCAGTGTCTACCTGTCTTGCTATGAGGTCTTCTTCATGGTACAAAAACATTGTCTTATCCCTTGTTTACAAAACTTGAATTGATGGGGTATACGAAACCAAGGTTCATGTAGTTTTGATCTCAAAAGTTATGACCACTGCATGTCTACATTGTATAGAGCGCTTGCTTTTTTTCAGGGCTACTTTACTTTAGAGAACTCTGAAAATTTCTTTTATAACATATAAGTAAAGAAAACCGGGCTGGGGATGTGGCTCAAGAGGTAGTGATCTTGCCTGGAGTGTGTGTGGCCTGGGTTTGATCCTCAGCACCACATACAAACAAAGATGTTGTGTCCGCCAAAAACTAAAAAAAAAAAAAAAAATTAAAATTAAAATTCTCTCTCTTTCTCTCTCTCTCTCTTTAAAAAATAAATAAATAAATAAATATTTTTAAAAAAGAAAAAGAAAACAATGTTGGGCATGTTCAAATTTTCCAGAAAAATCTGAGCAATTATTAATGATTGACAGATAAGCAAACTGAGAATCCCCGAGTTAAGTGATATATCATAGTTTATAAAGTTACTAAATGAGAAAAGCTAAGATTCTAATGAAATCTAGTTAAGGTTTTACACCTAAAAAATACTATAATATTTACAAAGTCTTACACCTAATACATTATGAGGCAAGGCTATTACTTTATTGGCTTCTCCATTTAATATTTTCATTTTAGAAACATTTTATTAGTAGAAATAATAGTATTTCTGATGATACATATATAAGAAAATATTCAACACCTTCAACATCCACAATGTTCAATAGAAACCATGTAGAGTTTTTATACCTTTATATCAGATTTTTAGAAAAAGCATTTATAATCTGATAGTTAAAATCATTTTTTAAATTGTGGTAGTATAAACATTGTTGTAGCTGCATTCATGTAGTGTGCTGTGATGCCCTTCAGTATATGAATTGATAAAGAAAATTTTCTTTTTATACAAAATGGGATAATGCTCATCATTTAAGACAATGAAATCATGGCATATGCAAGTAAATGGATGGAGCTGAAGAATATTATGCTAAGTGAAGTAAGCCAATCCCCCAAACCAAATGCTGAATGTTTTCTCTGACATAAAATTTCTGATACGTAATGGAAATGAGGGAGAAGCATGGGAGGAACAGAAAAAACTATAGATAAGGCAGCGTGGAGGAAGGGAAAGAAAGGGAGCATGGGGATAGGAAAGTGATGAAATGAGATGGATGTCATTATCCTAAGTACATGTATGAAGACATGAATGGTGTGACTTTGTTGTGTACAAGAGATATGAAAAATTGTACTCTATTTGGGTAATATGAATTACAATGCATTCAACTGTCTTTTAAAATAAATTAGAATAAAATCTAAAAATTATGTCATAAAAGATTGTGAGCAAATTCAGAGGAAATAAAATATTTAAATACAAAAATAAAAAAGCATGTTTATATATGTTGAAATGTTTTATATATTCCATTGTGGAGTTTGTAATACTCAAGAATAACTATAACATATTATGAAAAAAAGCAAATACTTTTGAAGCAACTAAAATATATTCATTTATCCCACTCCTTGGCTTAGATGTAAAGGACTGAAAAACAGCTTACTACAGGAACACAGACACATCAATGTTTATTGCAGCACAATTTATAATAGCTAAATTGTCGAACAAAACAAGATGCCCTTCAGTAGATGAATACACAGAGAAACTTTTATATATATATACACAATGGAATATTACTCAGAACTAAAAGAGAATAAAATAATAGCATTTACAAGTAAATGGTTGGAGTAGGAGAATATAATTCTAAGTGAAGTAAGCCAATCGAAAAATATCAAAGGCCAAATGCTTTATTTGATATGAGGATGCTGATTCATAATGATGATAGCAGGGCATGGGAGAAATGGAAGAACTTTAGATAGGGCAAAGGGAAAGGAGGGGAATGGAGAGGGCATGGGGGTACAAATGATGGTGGAATGAGTTAGACATCATTACCCTAAGTACATATATGAAGACACGAATGGTGTGAAAATACTTTTTGTACAACCAGAGACTTGAAAAATGGTGCTCTCTACATCTAATATGAAATGAATTGCATTCTGCCATCACATATAACAAATTAAAATAAATAAATATTTTAATAGAAAAGTGAATAAATAAACAAGGGGAGGACATCCACCTTGTTTTCATGAAATTAAGAAATAAAGGCCGCCAGAGCCATGGGAGTGGAATTTGGCGAGCATGCCAGTGGCTTTCTCCACAAGGAGGTGGTCCGATTCATTAATAATGAAGCTCTCCTGAACAGTGGTGGCCCCGAGTTCTACATGGCCTTTCGCTCTTGTCCCTGGAACAAGGTAGAGGAGTGGATTCGCACTGTGGTGGTGGACTTTCAGGTGGCTCGAGACCTCAAGAGGGAATGCACCTGAAGCGCCCTTGCCCTGGGCATGCGAGTGGTGGCAAGGCAGCGGGAGCAGCAGGGGCATCGTGCCTGTCTGCTGCAGGACCAACTGGAGGAGGGTGAGGCGGCTTGCTGGGCTTTGGCCTCTGAGCTGCAGTGGCTGTGTGAGGACCGTGATGATGCTACTACTCAGCTGCACTTCACTTAGATTGACTTTCAACAGGCAATGGATGAGCGTGAAGTGCTACGTGAGAGGTTACCTGAGGCTGAGAGGTCAGCCTTTGCAGATCCATTGCCCCCAAAGGTTGTACCTGTTATGGGAGCCCAACAGCATGGTGCTGTGGCATGGTCCCTGGAAAGAGAGGAGCAGGCAGAGGTGGTAGCACCTGGAACACAGGGCATACCACATTTGGAGGCCCAGATGCCAGCCCCAGCACCTTTGCTTTATGTGCCAGGACACCCAGGTCCTTAGCTCCAGGCACTGCAACCCCATGTGAAAATGTCTGTGCCCCATTCAGTGCCAATCCCAGTCGGATTCCCATACTAAACATCTCTACAAACCGCTGTAGTAATGAAATCAGAATCAGCAGGAACAACAGCCACAGCAATGACAGCAATTGCACCCCAGGTGCCTCCTCTTGTCAGCTATCCACCTGGCTTGTGGGCTCCAGTGGGGTGCCAGGAGGAAATGGCTCTTCAATGGGTCCAGAGTTACCTGTGTGTCCAGAGTTCCCAGAGTTGCCTTGTCCTGAGTTGCCTGAGTTGCTGGGGCCAGGATGAATATCCTGAGAACCTTCCATGCAGATGCAACCTGGGAGATAGAAAAAGCCCCAAGCAAAAAGAAGGTCCTGAAGGTCCACATGGAATGACTTCCCTGAGGGAAAGCATAAGCCAAAGGCAAAAATAGGGTCAGGAGAGACCCAAAGGGAAAGACCCCATGTGGGAGAGCATTAGCCTTTGCCTGGTGTTTTTAATTAAAAAACAAGAATGTCATTGGGATTTTAATAGGAATTGCATTAAATCTTTGTAAAAGTTTTGGTAGTATGGCCATTTTTGGCTATATTAATTCTGCCTATCCAAGAGCATGAGAAATCTTTCCATCTTCTAAGATCTTTTTCAATTTTTTTTCTTAGTGTTCTATAGTTTTCATTGTAGAGGTCTTGCACCTCTTTTTTTAGATTGATTCCCAAGTGTTCTATTTATTTGAGGCTAGAGTCAATGGGGAGGTTTTCCTACTTTCTCTTGATGTGGATTCATCACTTATATATAGAAATGCATTTGATTCATGGGTATTGATTTTATATCCTAATTTGCTGAATCTATTTATTGGTTCTAGAAGCTTTCTGGAGGAATTTTTTGGATCTTCTAAATATAGAACTATGTCCTCAGCAAGGGGTGATAATTTGAGTTCTTTTTCTATGCAAATCACTTTAATTTCATTCATCTGTGTGATTACTCTGACTAGAGTTTCAAAGAGGGCATCCCTGTCTTGTTTCTGTCCTTAGAGGGAAGGCTTTCTCCTTTTCTCATTTAGTAATAATGTTTGCCTTGGGTTTAGCATAGATAGCTTTTACAATGTGAAGAGTTTGCATACATTGTTTGTATAGACCTCACCATGTGCATGTTCAACCATGAGTGTTTGTGGTATGAGATGATAGGTTAGGATGAGAAGCAAAAGAATGGATTCCACAGCAGGAGTCATGGAAGAGGAAGATTAATTCAAATGATTGGATTAAATCCTACTAAATAGAAAATAGTTTTGCTTTCAAATTTAAAATAAGGGGGATGTGATCTTAAAATTTCTCCTTCCTGAAAATTTCCTCAACTCTTAAAAGATAATACTTTGTATACATTTTAATTCTGAATCAAAAAGATATTTTAATTTGCTCTATCTACAAATATTTGGAGGTTCAGAAAGATTGAGACATGTGTTGGTTTAGAATGACAAACCAGAAATGGAATCTTCTTTGATTCTCAAAACTATAGCTATGCATCCCTTTCATCCCATGATTTTTTGATCAATGAAATAATTTTGGGAGTAAATCCTTCTTTTCTAATTTAACTTATTTTTATTAACAACAAATATTAATATATAGTTCTAGGTTTCAGTTTTTGAAGCAATACACAAACTATTCAACAACACACTTGGACATGAAATTACACTTTCTAATAGTAGCAGCTCAGAATGTGGCATGTGCTCACAATGAAAGTTCCATGTTGACCAGTCACCATGGTAATGTGGAATGCACATCTTACCTTCCATTTCCACTCAGTTGATGTGGTGAGTGAGTTGGTGTAAGTTAAAGTTGGAGAAGAGTAGGGAGGTTTTGAGTTCCTGGTTGGCCATGGGAAATCTTAACTGCTGTGGGAAAGGTATGTTGTCAGTGATATTTTTAAGTGTGCTTCTTCAAAGGGCAGTTAATGTTTACTGAATATATTTTCCTCTTGATTTTTTCATCTTCAACACTGAATCTTCTCTCCTGAGATTTAAATATTTGGTGATATTGTTTTATCACTCAATTCATATATTTGCTTGTTCTATTGACCGGGTTACTGAAAATGTTTTTCTAAATTTAGATAAATGAACCATTCCTAATGCCAATAACATGTGTGCCTTTAAAGTGAATTACAGGAGCAGGACACCCACCTTGCTTTCATGAGATGAAAAAATAAAGTGAGACATAGTATATGGATGCTAAGTAAGGTGATATATATACCATGAAAGGGCAATTAGAAACCAAACCCATCTCAATGTATATGAATATTTAAAAATAATGTTAGAGAAGTCTAAATCAAGACTTTTGTAAAAGAAAAGAGGACTGAAATTTCAGAAAACGTTTCCAATTTGTCGATAACTACAGGATCCCAGGTGTTTGGGGACTACTGGGAAGAAGGCAAAAAGGACAGTGCCTTGAGGTCAGTGGAGTGGATGTCTGATAATGGAGGAAATGAGGGCCTCAGTGGTTTCGGGGAGGATTCATTCGTTGAGGTTCACAGGTTATAGTTAGTGGTGGTTCCATCTAGGCAGGTAAGTCTCTGGCCCCTGACCATGCAGGGTCTAGGAAGAGGCTTGGAAAGCCAGGAGCAGGAATATGCCTGATCAGAGCTGGTGCATATGGAGAAATGATATTTCAACCAGGCCTTGTCTGACTGCTCAGATTATGGCTCAGAATATTAGACTGCAGACATGGGGCAGGCCAGCTTCTGACATGGAAACATCAAACCATCAGCCCAGAGTATCTGTTTCCCTGATTAATCCCCACTAACAGGCCATCCAGGAGGGAAAAGCTCAAGGAAACTTCATTCTTGGCACAGCCATCAAGTGGAAGTTGGTTTAGAATGTCCCAAGTTCTGAAACAGTTGGTGAGCCTCTGATGATTTAGATGGTCAACTGCTCATCAGGAAGAATCACTTGGAGACAGCTGGAAGTGAGAAGACCCTGGGGGAGGATGGCTCCAAGTGTGGACTCTACCCTTTGTAAAGGTCGGGCGAGCGTCGGAGGAAGAGACCACCAAGAGACTGTCTCATGCAACAGCAAAGGGTTTATTGGGGGGTCCAGCATGCTGGGGCTCAGAGCTCACTGGAATAGAGCAGAGAGCCCCGGAAACAGCTTAAGCAGAGCTTATATACATTCCTTGGAGAGGGCAGGGACTTCACATACAGCATAGCCAATCATTGCATGGATTCTGGGAGGGGGGTTGTTTTCGTAGAGCAACCAGATGATCAGGGGAGATTTCAACATACATTTAGTGGGCATTTCCGGGAGTTGTTTTCAACTTCTACATGAGTTTCAGGTTCCAGGAAAACAGAACTTAATTCTTACATTCTTAACCTTTTCACCTTGACCTTCAGATAGGCTTCATTTACATGAAATGATCATTTTTAAGTCAGTAATTGCAATGAAGAGACAGGAGCCCAGGGTTATAACTTGAACATTTCTCATGGTGTCTGCTACTGAAACCTCATGCCAAAGAGGCCTGAAGGAAGGAGTATTCAAAAAGCACTGAGAAGAGTTCTGGTTTCCTGGTTCTAGGATATCCACTAGAGGACTCAAGTGCTCAGGGATTTCTGGTTCCAGGTAAATAGCTACATTCCTTTCCCATATCCACCGCTCATCATTCTTGTGAATCTGGGCAAGACACATAAAATCTCCAAATTACAAACACCTAAACTCTAAACTGTGGTGGACAGAGTCTGCTCCACCCATCCCTTTAGGCTGATATGGAGTCATAGGAGGTCACAGATATTCTCCATGAGCTTTACAAATATCCATCTGTAAAGAATGAGGAATAGACTTTCTTTACCCATTGCTCTGGAGGATGACCTCTGCATGACACCTCTCTGTTCAAACACTGTCAACGATTGAGCTTATTTTTCCACACATTTAATGAAGTGTACTATTTAATGTCAGGACACATAAGCATCCATATGAAGCACCAGTCGGCTTAAGAATGCATGGATGTGATCATTGTCAGCCTTATACCATTACATGGATCAGATGCCACACTTTTTGCAACAATTGAGAAGGGGTTTATTTAACTGAACAGGTATTTAATTTTTGAGATAGGATTTGAACAAAAGCCACATAACCACAGCCTCTACTTATGGTCACTGTTTTCTCTGATTTCTATGATTCCGCCTCAGTAATTCTTTTTGACCACACAATATTGTGTTGGGTTGTAGACCTCACACATTGCATTGTTATCCTAAAGATCAATCTGACTCAGGTGCTTTGCTGCCCCAATGGTGAAAAATAAACTCAGTAGTGTAAAATCTAATAACATTCACATCCCTCCTTCAAAATTTATTAAACATTGATCTTGTTATTTTTAAAATTTTTTATTAGTTATTCATGGACCTTTATTTATTTATTTATATAAATGTGGTGCTGGGAATCAAACCCCATGCCTCAGACATGCAAGGCAAGCATTCTCCAAATGAGCCACATCCCGAGACCCAGATTTTACTGTTTTCAACTCTGTTAACAGACTGCAAAAATACATCAGAACTTTTTTTCTAATATTCAATTGTAACATTGTCTCCCCTGCTCTGCTAACTAATACTCTACTCTCACCTTCTATGATCAATTTTTCAGTTTCCACGAAAGAATGATATTATGCAGCATTTATCTTTGTGTCCCAGACCTATTTCTGATAAGATAACTATCACCTCTTGTTGTTGAAAATGACAGAAAAAAAACATACAAGAAATATTTAAGTTTCTGGGCATGCTATTAGTGTATAAATACATACTTGAATTCAAAGCTCAAATTATACCCCCAGATATTTACAATGATCACTTATCAATTAAAACTGGTTGAACTGTTATTTGAATTACTATTGATGACCCTATGTTTTCTTGCTAGCACATTGTCAACAGCTAACTCTGTTTAATCACATTTCCCAGGCTGTTGCCTCTGGCCTTGGTCCAGAGGAGATCTCTGGCCACCAAACAGTGCTGTTCCAAATGAGAATTCCAACGAAGGTACTGTGGAAATCCTGTCATTGTGTCCATTCTGCAATAAGGATTCTAGTTGATTCAGATTTCCAATTCTTCTTTTATTTAACATGTACAAATTTACGTGCTTTGAGTCATTCAGCAATGCTATAGCTCCAGAAGTAAAGATCTAGTTACCTTTTAATTCTGTGCACTTGATTATTTCAACTGCTGGTGGAAATCTGGGTTGATCATACAATGTATTTATGGTGAATGCTAGAAACATTGAAGTGATTGTATCACTATAGTATGCTGATTTGTAGTTTTATAGAATAAGCAGGGAGGAATGTAATAGCTGAGTCCTATGAGTTCCACTCTTGGGCTTGTCAGAAATCTGCACATTGCTTTCCAGAGTTGTCATAATAAATTACAAACCCACCAACATTGTGTCAGTGTACCTTCTTTCTCTCATCCTTCCTGGTATTTCTATGCTTATCCTGTTTCCCCAGCACCATTTGTTTAAACCATAATGTTCTCTTTAACATGTATTTTGGTGCTGTTGTCCAGTATCAGGTGAATGTAAGTATCAGGTGGGTTGTCTCTGTGTGGTATATTCAATTTAAGAATCTTCATATCTATTTTCAGTTCAATAAGATACTGTTCTTGCTACTCATCTCTGTAGTAAAATATAAAATTGGTTATTGTGCTGGCTTTCACCTTGCTTTTTCTTGCTCAGAATTGGTTTGCCAAATAATAATAATAATAATAATTATTATTATTATTTAATAAATATAATAATTAATATAATATTATATTATAATAATTATTATTATTACTATTATTATCATCATCATCATCTCAAATGAATTTCAGGGTTAGTTTTTCAATACTGTAAGGAATATCATTTGTAGTTTTAAGGGTATTGTATTGAATTCATTGAACCTGGATATTGTTGATATTATGGCCACTTTGACAATATTAATTCTGCCTATCTAAAAATACAGAACTATTTTTCCCCTTCTGAGGTCTTCTTCCATTTCTTTTTCAGTGTTCTATAGTTTTTGTTGTAGAGATCTTACATCCTATTTGGTAGATTTATCCTCAGGGGCTTTTTTACATTATTATAAAATAAATTATTTTCTTGAATTCTAAATCAGTGCCATCAATGTTGGAGTATAGTGACAATATTGATTTATTTGTGTTGATCTTTTATCCTGCTACATTGCTAAATTAATTACTTCTAGAATTCTTCTGGTGAAAATTTTTGGGCCTTCTAAATATAGAATCATGTCACCAGATAATATGGACAATTTGAATTTTTCTTATGGTATCCTATTAATTTCCTACTTTTGCCTGATTGTTCTGACATTTTTTCAGAAAATTATATTGAATAAAATTGGCAAAAGTAGACATTCTTTTCTTGTTCTTGATATTTGAAGAAGACAGTTCATTTTTATCTCTGTTCAGTGTGATGTTGGCTTTGAATTTCTCATATATGGCTTTTATAATATTGAAACTAAGTTCCTTTTTTTCCAGGTTTCTTCTTTATTTTGGGAATGAATTGTTTCTCCTTTTTAATCAAGAGCTTTTCTACATCTATGGAGGTGATTTTCTGAATCTTGTCCTTAATTCCAACTATGGGTGTGCTAGTCAGCTTCTCCCCACCCACTCTGCTGCCTGTGGAGCGACCTTTACATGCTTCCTCGGCTTATGGTCTGGGCATCTATTCCCAGCAGCCCATTTTTACACCTGCTCCTTCAAATTCTCAATCCCTTTCAGCTGGTCCTGGGAGGCACCAGACTCAAGGAGGAAAGGACCAGAGCTTGCCTGCACATCTCTGACTTGAGTTCCCCTGGGGAGAATTCTCTCCATGCCTTTTGCTCTAGCTCAGCCAGGCAAAGCCTAGGTGCTGTGGCAGGTGCCTTTCAGGTCCATGTGTGCCTACCTGCTCAGATCTCTCAGCTTCTGGCTCCTGCAGTGGCAGCATCAGCTTGGCTGTGTCAAGGTGGCTCCTGCCTTGCTCTCTGGGGACAGCATGAATCACAGATCTTTCTTCATGTACAGTGTGCAGTGCAAAGAAGCCTCTTTTCAGCCAAGAAAACGTTGCCTCTCTGATCTCAGGATTTTCACACTGAATCTTTCTATTTTGTTTCTGTCCATTTCTTTCTTTAGGTGATCTAGCAGTGCCACTAATCCTGCTGCTGCTACTGCTGCTTCTGCCACCATCAGCTTGGATCTAATGTACTTTCTTTTTTGTCTTTGTTTAATGTAGCCAAGTTTCTGATTCTCTAAGACTCCCTGAGTGTCCACTATTGAGTTTTCGTGAAACCCCTCTTTTGCACACCTGAGAGGAACGACTATTCACACTGTTTGCATTACAGGTTGTGGAGCTGCAAGAAATAAAGGTTCTCTCTATCTTAAATTTGCTTCTGTCTTGTATTATTTCTTTTGCTTGAGTTTTTGACTTTATATTCCTCTATAATTTTTTCCATTCACTATTAAGTTTGGGTGACTTCCTTTAGTTCCCCTCTCACCGAGAAGCAGTCTTCTGGCCTTCTAAGTCTGGCACTGAAGAACTGTCGTGGGTGCATCCTTCCTCCATTTGCCAACTTCTCTTCTCCTGACAGCAAATTTGCACAATTTCTCAACATGCCAAGGAACGTTTTGGGCCAAAATATATTTTATCTTGATGAATACCTCATGTTAACTTGAAAACAAATTTTATTCTCTCACTGTCGTATGAAGTATTTGTACAAATGCCAAATAGATCTATGTGATTGATAATGGTTTTGGTAAATTCCTAGGGTTGCCATAATTAAGTACCAGCTTTCTTGGGTTGAAGTGATGTAAGTGTACTATCTTAGAGCTCTATTTCCTAGGAATCCCACATTGACCTGTTAGCAGAAACATGTTACTTCTGAAAACTTTAAGGAAGGATTTTTCCTGCCCATTCTTAACTGTTACTGGTTTGGTGGCCATCCTTGATCTGCTTGGTTTTCAACTGCAGCACTTTCCTCTCTGCTTGCATCATCACATGGCATTAGTCTCTCATGAATGTGCCCCATCTTCATGAGAACAGATGCCCTATTTGGAGAATGGGTCCACCCTGTTCAAAGAGGATACTTTTAATTGCTAAGATCACAATGACTCTCCTTTAAAACCCAGTAAAATTTGGAGGTACGGTTTAAGTTCTAACTTAACCATGTTTAGAATTTAAACATGTATTTGTGTGGAAGTAATTTGACCCATAACAAAAATGATTGATTCAAAGTATACTTTTTCTTTACTTCCTGATGGATCTGTCAAGTGTTATAAAGGAATGCTGAAACCTTCTAGTGTAACAGTAGAATATTTAATTTCTCATTGTAGTTCCTTCCATTTTTTGTCTATTTTGAATTTTTGTTTCCTGATATGCTCCTTCTCTTGCCATTCAGAAACAATCATGTTCCAGCACTAATTGAGCCTGTGTGTGTTAAACAACCGTCTCCATACACTCTAGACCCATGTCCACAGTTAGGAAGCCCCTGGAGTGTTTCTTCAGCAAACCAATATACTGACCGTTACTCTATATTTCCCTAGATTGCTATCAAGTCATAATAGAGGTGGTACCCATTGTGGCAAAAGACCAAAAAAATTACATTGCTAAGGTAATGTGACCCTTCTTTGTCTTAGATATAAGTGTTGTTTTCTTCCTTTTAATTCAAATTCCTTCATGAAAATATGACAGTGTTCATTATAGGTGACTCATAGGTGATGGAATTACAACTGCACATCTATTCCCTGTGAGAAAGATTCAAGATGACATTCACATATGAGAACAACCATTGTCAAATAATTGTAGTGAGCATTTTCTTCAGTGGCACTTTTCCTTGATAGAAAAAGAATTTTATGCATGTCATCAAATTGTACCTGAGAAATCCCTCATGCAAAGCTCATGTACATTCACAAGTGCCTTCTCTGCCATACTTTGTGATCTTTGCCCCAACTGCTGTTTCCCATTTAGTTATCTAATGTCACCACAGCCAACAGTAGACTTGTGCAAATGATCTCCTGCTCACGCTGTCTTCCTTTCTGTAACTACAGGTAGCCTCTGCAACAAATGAGCAAAGTAAGTATTCTCAACTCCCTAACATGCTGAGCAAAACCTCTGTACTTAGATAGGTCACACATTCCTTCCTGTTTCTATGTAAAAAGTTATCCTGGATTTAGACTTTGTTTGGAAATGAGGATAGGCATATGGTGACAAAGTGATAATCCAGTGAAGAATTGTGGCCCACTACCATGATCCTGAAACAGCTGTCTTTTGTGTGGTGTGCATTTATGTGAATGAGCATGGGGTGGTATCTCTGAGCATGTCCATGTGTAATTATTGTGTATGTGTTTGTGAGGCTATGGGAGCTTCTTCAGAAATTCTCTTCTAACATGCCCAGAACAAGCATCCATTTTCTAAAAATAAAAACCCACACTAATGCATGATTTGCTTGATATAATTTTTTCCCACTTCATGACACCCAAATGTAGTTTTGGTTAGTAGGCCCTCTCTGTAGACAGAGATGTTGCTGAGCCAAAAGATCCAGGTTCTTCACTCTGTAAGTAAAAGAAGCATTAAGAGTTCAGGAAATTAACCTGATGGTGATGCTTTGGGCTAGGGAACTGTGTACATCACTTAGTGATATAACACACTCCAGGTTATTACAATATATTAGTAATAACTAATCTCCTACAGAGATGTGAAATATTTTACATATTTTAAAGTGGCCTCAGTGGTCATCTCTAGAGAAAAACATACTCCTAAAGGTACAAAATACAAAACAAAAATCACACCTGGTTCCAATCTACTGGAAACCCAAAGCTGTGCTTCCCATTCATTCTTGTTCTTTTTTATTGGTTATTCAAAATATTACAAAGCTCTTGACATATCCTATTTCATACATTAGATTCAAGTGGGTTATGAACTCCCATTTTAACCCCAAATACAGATTGCAGAATCACATCAGTTACACATCCACATTTTTACATAATGCCATATTAGTAACTGTTGTATTCTGGACCTTTCCTATCCTCTACTATCCTCCCTCCCCTCCCCTCTCATCTTTGCTCTCTACCCCATCTGTTGTAATTTAATTCTTTCTCTGGATTTTATTCCCTTCCCCCTAAAATTATCTTTTTTTTATTGTTGGTTGTTCAAAACATTACATAGTTCTTGATACATCATATTCCACACTTTGATTCAAGTGGGATAGTAAGGATAGGAAAGGCAGCAGAATACAACAGACACCAGTATGGCAATACATAAATCAACGGAAGTGTAACTGATGTGATTCTGCAATCTGTATACGGGGTAAAAATGGGAGTTCATAACTTAAATTATCTTATATGTAATTTTGTATATCAATGAAGGTCTCTTTCCATTTCCATGCAATTTCCCTTTGCTCTCCCATTCCCTCCCACCTCATGTCTCTGTATAAAGTTGATCTTTTCCTCCTGGTCTTCCTGCCTGCTCTGTTCATAGTTGTTCTCAACAACAAAGAAGACATTTGGCCTTTGATTTTTTAGGGATTGGCTAGTTTCGCTTAGCATAATCTGCTCTAATGCCATCCATTTCCCGGCCAATTCCATGAATTTGTCATTTTTAGTACTGCATAATACTCCATTGTGTATAAATGCCACTTTTTTAATCCATTCATCTATTGAAGGGCATCTGGGTTGGTTCCACAGTCTAGCTATTGTGACTTTTGCTGCTATGAGCATCGTTGTGGCAGTATCCCTGTAGTATGCTCTTTTAAGGTCCTCAGGGAACAGTCCGAGAAGGGCAATAGCTGGGTCAAATGGTGGTTCCATTCCCAGCTTACTCAGGAATCTCCATACTGCTTTCCAAATTGGCCGCACCAATTTGCAGTCCCACCAGTGATGTACAAGAGTACCCTTTTCCCCACAACCTCTCCAGCACTTGTTGTTGTTTGCCTTCAGAGTGGCTGCTAATCTTACTGGAGTGAGATGGTATCTTAGGGTGGTTTTGATTTGCATTTCTCTGAATGTTAGAGATGGTGAGCATTTTTTCATGTACATGTTGATTGATTGTATGTCCTCCTCTGAGAAGTGTCTGTTCAAGTCTTTGACCCATTTGTTGATTGGGTTATTTGTTATCTTATTGTTTAATTTTTTGAGTTCTTTGTATACTCTGGATATTAGGGCTCTATCTGAAGTGGAGGAGTAAAAATTTGTTACCAGGATGTAGGCTCCCTATTTACCTCTCTTATTGTTTCTCTTGCTGAGAAAAATCTTTTTAGTTTAAGTAAGTCCCATTTGTTGATCCTAGTTATTAACTCTGTGCTATGGGTGTCCTATTAAGAAATTTGAAGCCCAATCCCACAATATGTAGATTGTAACCAACTTTTTCACTTTAAGGCACGGAGTTTCTGATTTGATATCAAGGTCTTTGATCCATTTTGAGTTAACTTTTATGCATGGCGAGAGAAAGGGAATCAGTTTCATTTTTTTGCATATGGATTTCCAGTTTTCCCAGCACCATTTGTTGAAGATGCTATCCCTCCTCCATTGCATGCTTTCATCCCCTTTATCAAATATAAGATAGTTGTAATTTTGTGGATTCGTCTCTGTGTCCTCTAATCTGTACCATTGGTCCACCTGCCTGTTATGGTACCAGTAACATGCTGGTTTTGTTACTATTGCTCTGCAGTACAGTTGGAAATCTGGTATCACTATACCTCCTGATTCACACTTCCTGCTTAGAATTGCTTTTGCTATTCTGGGTCTTTTATTTTTCCATCTGAATTTCATGATTGCTTCATCTATTCCTACAAGAAATGCTGTTGGGATTTTGATTGGCATTGCATTAAACGTATAGAGAACTTTTTGTAATATCGCCATTTTGATGATGTTAGTTCTTCCTATCCATGAACAGGGTATATTTTTCCATTTTTTAAGGTCTTCTTCTATTTCTCTCTTTAGGTTTCTGAAGTATTAATTGTATAAATCTTTCAACTCTTTTGTTAGATTGATTCCCAAGTATTTTATTTTTATTGAGGATATTGTGAATGCAGTGGTTGTCCTCATTTCCATTGCAGAAGATTTGTCACTGATATACAGGAATGCCTTTGATTTATGCATGTTCATTTTATATCCTGCCAAATTGCTAAATTCACTTATTAGCTCTAGTAGTTTCTTTGTACAACCTTTTTGGTCTGTTAGATATATTATCATATCATCTGAATATGTGATAATTTAAGTTTTTCTTTTCCTATTTTTTAGCCATTAATTTCTTTTGTCTGTCTAATTGCTCTGGCTAGTATTTCGAGGACTAAATTGAAGAGAAGTGGTGAGGGAGGGCATCCCTGTCTTGTTCTAGATTTTAGTGGGAATGCCTTCAGTGTTTCTCCATTCAGAATGATGCTAGACTGAGGCTTAGCATATATAGCTTTTACAATGTTGAGGTAAGTTCCTGTTATCCCTAGTTTTTCTAGTGTTTTGAATATAAACGGATGCTAGACTTTGTCGAATGCTTTTTCTCCATCTATCGAGATGATCATGTGGTTCTTATGGTTAAATCTATTTATGTGGTGAATAACATTTATTGATTTCTGTATATTGAACCAGCCTTGCGTCCCGGGGAGGAATCCTACTTGATCATGGTGCACAATTTTTTTGATATGCTTTTGTATTCGATTCAAAAGAATATTTTGAGGATTTTTGCATCTAAGTTCATTAGAGATATTGGTCTGTAGTTTTCTTTCTTTGAAGTGTCTTTATCTAGTTTTGGGATCAAGGTGATGTTGGCCTCATGCAATGAATTTGGAAGAGCTCCTTCTTTTTCTATTTCTTAAAATAACTTGAAAAGTATTGGTATTAATTCTTCTTTGAACGTTTTGTAAAACTCTGCTGTATTTCCATGTCGTCCAGGGCTTTTCTTGGTTGGTAGTATTTTCATGGCTTCTTCAATTTTCTCCTTTGTTATTGGTCTGTTTAAATTGTGTGTATCTTCCTGACTCAATCTGGGCAAATCATATGACTTAAGAAATTTATCGATATCTTTGCTATCTTCTATTTTATTGGAATATAGGGTTTCAAAATAATTTTGAATTATCCTCTCTATTTCTGTAGTGTCCGTTGTGATATTGCCTTTTTCATACCGTATGTTAGTAATTTGAGATCCCTCTCATCTTCTCTTCATTAGCATGGCTAAGGGTCTGTCGAACTTATTTATTTTTTCAAAGAAATAACTTTTTGTTTTATCAATTTTTAATGTTTTTTTTCTTGTTTCAGTTTCGTTGATTTCCGCTCTGACTTTAAATATTTCTTGCCTTCTACTACATTTGCTTTTGTTTTGGTCTTCCTTTTCTAGGGCTTTGAGATGAAGTGTGAGCTCATTAATTTGTTTTTTTTTTTTCATTTTTTGAGAAATGACCTCCAGGAAATGAATTTCTCTCTTAAAACTGGTTTCATTTTGTCCCATAGATTCCAATATGTTGTGTCTGTATTTCCAT
This sequence comes from Callospermophilus lateralis, assembly GCF_048772815.1. Lineage (NCBI taxonomy): Eukaryota > Metazoa > Chordata > Mammalia > Rodentia > Sciuridae > Callospermophilus > Callospermophilus lateralis. The sequence goes on along the minus strand of NW_027511721.1, from coordinate 53,005 downwards.
TCTTCTCCAAGAATTTTTTGATTTACTCCTTTATGTCTTTTGTAACCCATTGATCATTCAGTAACATATTGTTCATTTTCCATGAGATGTATGATTTTTCCATCTTTCTTTTATAATTGATACCCAGTTTCATTCCATTGTAATCAGATAAGTTTCATGGTATTATCTCCACACCTTTATATTTACTATTAGTTGTCCTATGGCATAATATATGGTCTATCTTTGAGAAGGACCCATGTGCTGCTGAGAAGAATGTGTATCCACTTGATGATGGTTGATATATTCTATATATGTCAGTTAAGTCTAGGTTATTGATTGTTTTATTGAGTTCTATAGTTTCCTCATTCACCTTTTGTCTGGAGGATCTGTCAAATGGAGAAAGCGGTGTGTTGAAGTCACCCATAATTATTGTGTTGTGGCCTATTTGACTCTTGAACTTGAGGAGAGTTTGTTTTATGAATGTGGCAGCACCATTGTTTGGTGCATATATATTGATAATTGTTATGTCTGGTTGATGGATGGTTCATTTTAATAGTATGTAGTGTCCTTCTTTATCTCTTTTGATTAACTTAGGTTTGAAGTTGATTTTATTCGATTGGAGTATGGCCACTCCTGCTTGCTTTGGGGGACTATGTGAGTAGTATGATTTTTCCCAACCTTTCACCTTCAGTCTGTGTATGTCTTTTCCTATCAGATGAGTCTCCTGAAAGCAGCATATTGTTGGATTTGGTTTTTTAATCCAGGTTATTAGCCTATGTCTCTTAATTGGGGAATTTAAGCCATTAACATTTAAGGTTACTATTGAAATATGGTTAGTACTACCCGTCGTGCTTGTTTATTTATTTATTTTTATATGGGTAGTATTTTCTTTTGGTTATTTTTTTTTCCTTTCTTTTACTGAGTTACTTCCCACTGTTAGTTTGGCTAGCAGTTTTTCAATTCCTCTTCTTGTAGTGTTTTGCTCAAGATGCCATGCAGTGCTGGTTTTCTGGCTGCGAATTCTTTTAACTTTTATTTACCATGAAATATTTTAATTTCATTATCAATACTGGATACAGTATTCTTGATTGGAATCCATTATTTTTTATCGTTGGAAATACGTTGTTCCAGGATCTTCTTGCTTTCAACATCTGTGATGAAAAATCAGCCATTAACCTAATTGGTTTACCCCTGAATGTAATCTGCCTCCTTTCTCTCAAAGCTTTTAATATTCTCTCCTTGTTTTCTATGTTGGATATCTTCATAAATATGTGTCTTGGAGTTGGTCTATTATGGTTTTGAATGTCCGGGGTCCTGTAGGCTTCCATCATTTGGCAATCCATTCCACCTTTAATATCAGGTATTTTTCTTGGATTATTTCATTCAATAAATTGTTCATTCCATTGGTTTGATGCTTTATGCCTTCTTCTATTCCAATGACTCTCAGGTTTGGATTTTTTATGACATCATATATATCTTGGATAGATTGCTCATGTCTTTTAAGCATCCTTTCTGTGTTGACTATATTCTTTTCAAGTTGATAAACTCTGTCTTCATTATCTGATGTTCTGGCTTCTACTTGATCTAGTCTATTTGTAATATTCTCCTTTGAGTTTTTAATTTGGTTTATGGTTTCTTGCATTTTTAGGATTACTGTTTGTTTGTTTTTTTCTAAATCTCTATTTCGTGATAGAGTGCGTTCTTTGACATTTGAATTTTCTTAATTAATTCGTTTTCAAAATATACGTTCATTGTTCGAACTTGCTGTGTAAAGTCTTCTCTAAGATTACATTCCATCTGAATTAGGTATGCCTTGACTTCTTTCTCCATCCATTTTTCTGGTGCCTTTAGGTTCTCCTTTGTATTTAAGTTGTCCTGCATTTTTTGTGTTCCTTTTTCCACTTGTTTTTTCATGGTGCTCAAGTTACTTTCCAACTCTGTTTCACTGCTGTGTTTCTGTTTTCTCCTTTAATTTTTTTTTGGTTTTAATACTTCCACTATCTCTCCTTTGTGTTAAGAGAAAATGTTTCGAGATTTTGGATTTAATTGTGATTTAATATAAATTCATTGGTTTCATTACAGGCCTTCAGATTTTGATGGCATATAGAGAACAGAGGTTTGGACTTAGGATTTTATGTTATGGTCCAGTGATTTGATTGTTTGGCGGTTAGGATACGTTAGCTTCTTTGGGGGGGTGTAACTCAAATGCAGCCGGTTATTAACAAGAAAATAGACAGGAGTACTTGGGAGTAGTAAGGGCTTAGGTGGACTATCGACCTATTCGTAGTATTCATCTATTTGCATTTAGTAAGTTATAGGTAGTCTGGTTGTTCATGCTGTTTTATTTTTGCAATCTGTCGGAACCTGGCGATGGTGACGTCAGCTTTCCAAGATGGTGGCCTCTGGCTTCCTTGGTGGACTTTCCGTTGTGAGGGATACAACTTGACCGCTTCCTTAACCCATCTCAAACCCCGAACTCATCCCAGATCTCAGTGAGGGCACAGCCAGCAGGACTCCACAGAATCCGTAGTGCCATTTTCCTCTGCTTGCTGGTAGCTTCTCGGAGGCACCCCACCATCTGTAGACGCGGGGCGGGCCGCAGGGCCGGCGGTGGATCAGTCAGCCTGAATCTCTGGTGGCACAGTTGGCTTGCGTTTGAGACTCAGTAACCGTCCTTGGTGATGGAAATCTTTCCCCTAGGTTTCGGTGCACCGCAATTTTGCTGCAAATTCCTAACAAGATAGCTTTTTGTCGTTCTAACCCTGTATTCATCTGTGCAGTGATGCGGTACACTGGGTGTGATACACTCTATTCGCAGCCATCTCTCATTCTTGTTCTTATCTTTGCTGTATATTTTCACTGATGTCCATATCAAGAAATGCCCTGAACTATTCATAAGCCTTAAATTAGTATACTAATCATTATTCTGCATCCTCCTAGTTCACCCAAATGACATGGTGGAATTCATTCCTGGAGAAAGCATGAGTCGAAGGACCCCATCAAAAGCCATGGTAAGGTTGCTTATCTTCCTCTGAAATCCAGTGTTGCTCTTTAGTTTATCTTTCTCTTGTGTTATGATATGGTTTCCTGGAGATGACATACACAATTTCCTGACTGTGCAGATTCTCATTGGGGTGTCTGTTGCCAAATGAGACCTCACTGAAGGCAACATTAACAAGAAACAGTATAAACTACACACTGTATGATAACAAGCTTTGTGCCTAGCTATGGTTTTCCCTCCTGGCCATTGAATTCCTTAATTATCACCTAATATAGACCTGTGACACAAATCCCCTAGAAAAAGCTTGTGTCATTTGGTGAGAGTACATTTGCTATCTGTTCCCTTGATTTGCCCACATTCTCATTGGATATTCGAATGTCACCAAGTAAACAAAAGACTTGTGCACACAGGTCAGAGCATGGCTTGATGTTCATAGTGACTCCTTTTCTCTATTCACAGGATGATTGAAAAGGATCCAGAATTTGTATGTATCCTGGGCTCACTCTCTTCCTGTTGAAAATGTAGATGATGCCCAGGGTCAGAGTGTCTTCCTTCCTTTTGAGTGCAGAGTCTCAGTGATTCCACTACTTCCTTGAGAATGAGAAGTGAGGGGTTTGTTGTCTAAATTGATTTAAAAATATCTATGGTCATTCTGCATATTTCCTTGAAGCACCTGTGTGAGTTGAGCAACGTGGTTAGGTCAATGAAAGTTTTATACATGTGTCTCTGTGTGCATTTATGCAACATGTTTCTGAGTGTGACTTTTTGTTCGTTTTTGCACATTTGTTTGTTTCTTTAGATATATACATGCCAAGATGCCAATGTCCACATGTTTAAACAAAAAAAGCCATCTCCATTAGATCATGATTTTGTATATGTGTAAATAAATCAAACTGTAAACTTTCCATGTGTGCAGTTTATTCCACACCAATACCTCAATTAACATGCAAAACATATCCCATCAAAACTCAGAAAATTTTCACGACACTCTATAAAGAAAAAGCTCCACTTCATTCCTGTCACTGCACCAGTAGCAACTTTATTTAATAGCAAACCTCACCTGTCAGTAGGTCCTATATTTAATCACTGCATGTGATTATTCATAACACTTCACTCATGAAAAATTTTCACGTTCATATACATTTTTTGTGAGAGGTGTCAGAATTCATCTTCCAATCCCCATTCTAGGCAAAAGTTTCTGGACAGGGCCAATCCTTAACAGTGACCCTCAGGTTCACCAATGCACTATGCTAACTTATGGTGGGCATCTGTGTAAGAGGAGATGCACAGGCCAGATATTACTGTAACTAAGGAAGGTCTTACCTTGCATGTTCCAACTGACACTGAAAGCTACCTTTTTGTGTGTTTTTGTAGACACTACTTTGTAGAAACATATTTTAACTGGATGGGTTTTCATGGGGCCAGATCAGCACAATTTCAATTCATCCAGTTACAGAGCAAAAGTTGGGCTGTAGTGAAGATCCAGCTCAGCACAGCAGTGGTGTCCGATCCCTAGTTTAGGTCTGTGCTGTCCCTTTTGTGGCCTGCAGGATATCACATTGACAGTATATATGATAGGTCTTTATACTGTCAGTCTCATATGCTGTTTGGGTCCCTCTATTCATACATACATGGATAATGACACTCACTGGTCACTGTGAGGGTAGAAGAACTGCGGTCATCATTCCTTCTCATCCCTGAACTCCTCCCTGGGCAGAGTGTCTTCATCCTAGTCCATGACATCATTTGGTAAATACAATTATGAGCTAAGATCTCACTTGTTCAGCATGTGGGGCTCTACAATGAACCAGGTATCCACCTGGGATCTGACCAGGACCAGTCAGAATCAGTTGGGACGTTAAGAAAATAGCATTGTGTCCAAGCTTTTCACACACATTTCTCATGAGTTCTACGTGGGAAGTGCTAGATTTGAGGGGAGCCATCAGGATCGTTTTTGTTTTTATTGGTTTTTCAAAATATTACAAAGCTCTTGACATATCCTATTTCATACATTAGATTCAAGTTGGTTATTAACTCCCAAATTTTAGCCCAAATACAGATTGCAGAATCACATCAGTTACACATCCACATTTTTACATAATGCCCTATTAGTAACTGTTGTATTCTGCAACCTTTCTTATCCTCTACTATCCCCCCTCCCCTCTTCTCCCATCTTCGCTCTCTACCCCATCTACTATAATTCATTTCTCTCCTTGTTTATTTTTCCATTACCCTCACAACCTCTTATATGTAATTTTTAATAACAAGGAGGGTCTTCCTCCATTACCATGCAATTTCTCTTTTCTCTCCCTTTCCCCCCCACTCATGTATATGTTTAATATTCATCTTTACTTCCTGCTCTTCCTCCCTGCTGTATTTCTAATTGCTCTCATTATTTCAAAGAAGACATTTGGTATTGGTTTTTAAGGGATTGGGTAGCTTCACTAAGCCTAATCTGCTCTAGTGCCATCCATTTCCCTGCAAATTCCATGATTTTGTCATTTTTTTGTGCTGTGTAATACTCCATGTTGTATAAATGCCACTTTTTTTTGTCTATTCATCCATTGAAGGGCATCTGGGTTGGTTCTACAGTCCAGCAATTCCGAATTGTGCTGCTATGAACATCGATGTTGTAGTATCCCTGTAGTATGCTCTTTTATGGTCTTCAGGGAATTGTCCAAGAAGGGCAATAGCTGGGTCAAATGGTGGTTCCATTCCCGGCTTTCCCAGGAATCTCCATACTGCTTTCCAAATTGGCCGCACCAGATTGCAATGCCACCAGCAATTTTCAAGAGTACCCTTTTCCCCACATCCTCTCCAGCACTTGTTGTTGTTTCACTTCAGAATGGCTGCCAATCTTACAGGAGTGAGATGATATCTTAGGGTGGTTTTGATCTGAATTTCTTTGAATGTTAGAGATGATGAGCAATTTTTCATGTACTTGTTGATTGATTGTATGTCCTCCTCTGTGAAGTGTCTGTTCAGGTCTTTGGCCCATTTGTTGATTGGGTTATTTGTTTTCTTATTGTTTAATTTTTTGAGTTCTTTGTATGCTCTGTATATTAGGGCTCAATCTGAAGTGTGAGGAGTAAAAAATTGTTCCCATGATGTAGGCTCACTATTTACCACTCTTATTGTGTCTCTTGCTGAGAAAAAACTTTTCATTTTAAGTAAGTCCAATTTGTTGATTCTTGTTAATAACTTTTGTGCTATGGGTGTGCTATTAAGGAATTTGGAGCCCGACCCCACAATATGTAGATGGGAGCCAATATTTTTTCTATCAGGCACAGAGACTCTGATTTGATATCTAGCTTCTTGATCCACTTTGAGTTAATTTTTGTGCATGGCGAGAGGAGGGTATTCAATTTCATTTTGTTGCATATGTATTTCCAGTTTTCCCAGCACCATTTGTTGAAGATGCTATCCTTCCTCCATTGCATGCTTTTTTCCCCTTTATCAAATATAAGATAGTTATAATTTTGTGGATTTGTCACTGTGTCATGTAATCTGGCTATTGGTCCACCCGCCTGATTTGGAACCAGTACCATGCTGTTTTTGTTACTATTGCTCTGTAGTACACTTTGAAATCTTGTATCACTATACCTCCTGATTCGCACTTCCTGCTTAGAATTGCTTTTGCTATTCTGGGTCTTTTGTTTTTCCATATGAATTTCATGATTACTTTATCTATTTCTACAAGAAATGCCATTGGGAGTATGATTGGCATTGTTTTAAACCTATAGAGAACTTTGGGTAATATCGCCATTTTGATGATGTTAGTTCTTCCTTTCCACGAACAGGGTATATTTTTCCACCTTCTAAGGTCTTCTTCTATTTCTCTCTTTAGGGTTCTGTAGTTTTCATCGTGTAAATCTTTCACCTCTTTTGTTAGGTTGATTCTCAAGTATTTTATTTTATTTTATTTTCAAAAAATTGTGAATGGGGTGGCTGTCCTCATTTCCATTTCAGAAGATTTGTCACTGATATAAAGGAATGCCTTTTATTTATGCGTGTTGATTTTATATTCTGCCATTTTGCTCAATTCACTTATTAGCTCTAGTAGTTTCTTTGTACAACCTTTTTGGTCTGTTAGATATGTTATCATATAATCCGCATATGGTGATAATTTAAGTTCTTCTTTTCCTATTTTTGTGCCGTTAAATCTTTTGTCTGTCTAATTTCTCTGGTTAGTATTTCGAGGACTAAATTGAATAGAAGTGTTGAAAGAGGGCATCCCTGTCATGTTCCAAATTTTAGAGGAAATGCCTTCAGTTTTCCTCCATTCAGAATGATGCTAGCCTGAGGCTTAGCATATACAGCTTTTACAATGTTGATGTAACTTCCTGTTATCCCTAGTTTTTCTAGTGTTTTGAACATAAAGGGATGCTGAACTTTGTTGAATGCTTTTTCTGCATCTATAGATATGATCATGTGGTTCTAATGGTTAAATCTATTGATGTGGTGAATAACATTTATTGATTTCTACATATTGAACCAGCCTTGCATCCCCGGGATCAATTCTACTTGATTATGGTGCACAATTTTTTTGATATGCTTTTGTATTTGATTCGCCAGAAATTTATTGAGGATTTTTGCATCTAAGTTCATTAGAGATATTGATCTGTAGATTTCTTTCTTTGATGTGTCTTTGTCTGGTTTTGGGATCAGGGTGATGTTGGCCTCATAAAATGAATTTGGAAGAGCTCCTTCTTTTTCTATTTCTTGAAATAACTTGAAAAGTATTGGTATTATTTCTTTTTTGAAGGTTTTGTAAAACTCTGCTGTATATCCATCTGGTCCAGGGCTTTTCTTGGTTGGTAGTCTTGTGATGGCTTCTTCAATTTCCTCCTTTGTTATTGGTCTATTTATATTGTATCTTCCTGACTCAATCTGGGCAAATCATATGACTTAAGAAATTTATCAGTAACTTCGCTATCTTCTATTTTATTGGAATATAGGGTTTCAAAATAATTTCTAATTATCTTCTGTATTGCTCTAGTGTCTGTTGTGATATTGCCTTTTTCATCTCGTATGTTAGTAATTTGAGCTCTCTCGCTTCTTCTCTTCATTAGCATGGCAAAGGGTCTGTCAATCATATTTATTTTTTCAAAGAACCAACTTTTTGTTTTATCAATTTTTAATGGTATTTTTTTTGTTTGTTTCAATTTGGTTGACTTCCGCTCCAATTTTAATTATTTCTTGTCTTCTACTATATTTGCTGTTGTTTTGCTCTTCCTTTTCTAGGGCTTTAAGATGAAGTGTGAGCTCATTTATTTGTTAGTTTGTTCATTTTTTGAGGAATGACCTCCAGGAAATGAATTTCCCTCTTAAAACTCCTTTCATTGTGTCCCATAGATTTCAATATGTTGTGTCTGTATTTCCATTCATCTCCAAGAATTTTTTGATTTCCTCCTTTATGTCTTTTGTAACCCATTTATCATTCAGTAACATATTGTTCATTTTCCATGAGATGTATGATTTTTCCTTCATTCTTTTATTATTGATATCCAGTTTCATTCCACTGTAATCAGATAAGATGCATGGTATTATCTCCGCACCTTTATATTTTCTAAATGTTGTCCTATGGCATAATATATGGTCTATCTTTGAGAAGGATTCATGTGCTGCTGAGAAGAACGTGTATCCACTTGATGATGGTTTATATATTCTATATATGTTGGTTAAGTCTAGGTTATTGATTGGGTTATTGAGTTCTATAGTTTCTATTCAGCTTTTGTCTGGAGGATCTGTCCAATGGAGAGAGCCGTGTGTTGAAGTCACCCATAATTATTGTGTTGTGGTCTATTTGACTATTGAACTTGAGGAGAGTTTGTTTTATGAATGTTATAGCACCATTGTTTGATGCATACATATTGATAATTGTTATGTCTTGTATGTAGATGGTTCCTTTTAATAGTATGTAGTGTCCTTCTTTACCCCTTTTGATTAACTTTGGTTTGAAGTTGATTTTATTCGATTTGAGTATGGCCACTCCTGCTTGCTTCGGGGCACAATGTGAGTGGTATGATTTTTCCCAACCTTTCACCTTCAGTCTGTGTATGTCTTTTCCTATCAGATGAGTCTCCTGAAGGCAGCATATTGTTGGATTTGTTTTTTTTTCATCCAGGTTATTAGCCTATGTCTCTTAATTGGGGAATTTAAGCCATTAACGTTTAAGGTTACTATTGACATATGCTTAGTACTAACCTCATGCTTGTTTATTTATTTATTTTAATATGGCTAGTTTTTCCTTTTGTTTATTTTTTCCCTTCCCTTTACTGAGTTACCTCCCACTGTTAGTTTGTGGTGCTGTTTTTCAATTCCTCTTCTTTTAGTGTTTTGCTAAGGATGCCATGCTGTACTGGTTTTATTGCTGTGAATTCTTTTAAGTTTTTTTTTTATCATGAAATATTTTAGTTTCATTGTCAAATCTGAAGCTAAATTTTGCTGGATACAGTATTCTTGGTTGGAATCCATTATTTTTTAGCAGTTGAAATACGTTGCTCCAGGATCTTCTCGCTTTCAACGTCTGTGATGAAATATCAGCCGTTAACCTAACTTGTTTACCCCTGAATGTAATATGCCTCCTTTCTCTCGTAGCTTTTAATATTCTCTCCTTCTTCTGTATGTTGAACATCTTCATAATTATGTGTCTTGGAGTTGGTCTATTACGGTTATGAAGATTTGGGGTCCTGTAGGCTTCCAGGATTTGGCAATCCATTCCATCGTTCATATCTGGAAAATTTTCTAGGATTATTTCATTCAATAGATTGTTCCTTCCTTTGGTTTGAACCTCTATGCCTTCTTCTATCCCAATGACTCTCATGTTTGGTTTTCTTATGACATCCCATTTCTCTTGGATAGATTGCTCGTGTCTTTTAAGCATCATTTCTGTGTTGACTATATTCTTTTCAAGTTGATAAACTTTGTATTCATTATCTGATGTTCTGGCTTCTGCTTGATCTAGTGTATTTGTAATATTCTCATTTGAATTTTTAATTTGCTTTATCATTTCCTGCATTTCTAGGATTACTGTTTGTTTTTTTTTTTTGGAAATCTCTATTTCGTGATAGAGCTCGTTCTTTGACATTTGAATTTGCTTATTTAATTCATTTTCAAAATATACTTTCATTGTTTGAACTTGCTGTATAAACTCTTCTCTGAGATTCCATTCCATCTTAATTAGGTATGCCTTGACTTCTTTCTCCATCCAATTTTCTGGTGCCTCTAGCTTCTCTTTTGTATTTAAGTTGTCCTTCATTGTTTGTACTCTTTTTTTCCCTTGTTTTTTCATGGTGCTCAAGTTACTTTCCAACTCTCTTTGACTGCTGTGTTTCTGTTTTCTCCTTTAAATTTGTTTTGGTTTTTATAGTTCCACTATCTCTACTTTGTGTTAGGAGATGATGTTTAGAGATGTTGGATTTAATTGTGATTTAAGGTAAATTCATTGGTTTTATTAAATCCTTTAGATTTTGATGGCATATAGAGAACTGAGGTTTGGACTTAGAATTTTATGTTAAGGTCGGGTGATTTGCTTGTATGGAGGTTAGTATATGTTAGCTTCTTTGGGGTGTTACGCAAATGCACGCGGATATTAACAAGAGAATAGACAGGAGTACTTGGGGGTAGTTAAGGGCTTAGGTGGAGTATAGACCTGTTCGTAGAATTCATCTATTTGCATTTGATACGTTATATGTAGTCTGGTTGTTCATGCTGTTTTATTGTTGCAATCTGTCGGAACCTGGCAATGGTGAAGTCAGCTCTTCAAGATGGTGTCCGCTGGCTTCCTTGGTGGATTTTCCATTGTTGGGGATAGAACTGGACTGCTTCCTTCCCCAATCTCACACCCCAAACTCAGCCCAGAGCTCAGTGAGGACACAGCCGGGAGGACTCCACAGAATCTGTAGAACTGTATCTTTCTGCTTGCTGGTCACTTCTCGGCAGCACCCCACTGTCTATAGCTGCGGGGCAGGCCGCAGGGCGGGCGGCGGATCAGTCAGCCTGGATCTCTGGTCGCACTTTTGGCTCAGGTTTGAGACTCAGTAACCGTTCCTCAATGATGGAAATCCTTCCCCTAACTTTCGATGCACCCCAATTTTGCTAGAAATTTCTAACAAGATAGCTTTTTGTCGTTCTAACCCTGTATTCATCTGTGCAGTGATGCGGTACACTGGGTGTAATACACTCTATTCGCAGCCATCTCTCATTCTTGTTCTTATCTTTGCTGTATATTTTCACTGATGTCCATATCAAGAAATGCCCTGAACTATTCATAAGCCTTAAATCAATATACTAATCATTATTCTGCATCCTCCTAGTTCACCCAGGTGACATGGTGGAGTTCATTCCTGGAGAAAGCATGAGTCGAGAGACCCCATCAAAAGCCATGGTAAGGTTGCTTATCTTCCTCTGAAATCCAGTGTTGCTCTTTAGTTTCTCTTTCTCTTGTAATATGATATGGTTTCCTGGAGATGACATACACAATTTACTGACTGTGCAGATTCTCATTTGGGTGTCTGTTGCCAAAAGAGACCTCACTGAAAGCAACATTAACAAGAAACAGTATAAACTACACACTGTATGATAACAAGCTTTCTGCCTGGCTATGGTTTTCCCTCCTGGCCATCGAATTCCTTAATTATCACCTAATATAGACCTGTGACACAAATCCCCTAGAAAAGCTTGTGTCATTTGGTGAGAGTACATTTGCTATCTGTTCCCTTGATTTGCCCACATTCTCATTGGATATTCGAATGTCACCAAGTAAACAAAAGACTTGTGCACAAAGGTCAGAGCATGGCTTGATGTTCATAGTGACTCCTTTTCTGTATTCACAGGAGGATTCAAGAGGATCCATAATTGGTATGTATCCTGGCCTCACTCTCTTCCTGTTGCAAAATGTAGATGATGCCAAGGGTCAGAGAGTCTTCCTTCCTTTTGAGTGCAGAGACTCAGTGATTCCACTACCTCCTTGAGAATGAGAAGTGAGGGGTTTGTGGTCTAAATTGATTAAAATAAATCTATGGCCATTCTGCATATTTCCTTGAAGCACCTGTGTGGGTTGAGCAACATGGTTAGGTGAATGAGAGTTTTATACATGTATCTCTGTGTGCATTCTTGCAACATGAATCTGAGTGTGACTTTGTGTTCGTTTATGCATATTTGTCTGTTTCTCTAGATATATTCATGCCAAGATGCCAATGTCCACATGTTTAAACAAAAAAAGCCATCTCCATTAGATCATGATTTTGTATATGTGTAAATAGATCAAACTGTAAACTTTCCATGTGTGCAGTTCATTTCACACCAATACCTCAATTAACATGCAAAACATATCCCATCAAAACCCAGAAAATTTTCACGACACTCTATAAAGGAAAAGCTCCACTTTATTTCTGTCACTGCAACAGTAGCAACTTTATTTAATAGCAAACCTCACGTGTCAGTAGGTCCTATATTTAATCAGTGCATGTAATTGTTCACTCATGAAAAATTTTCACGTTCATATACATTTTTTTTGTGCGAGGTGTCAGAATTCATCTTCCAATCCCCATTCTAGGCACAAGATTCTGGACAGGGCCAATACTTAACAGTGACTCTCAGGTCCACCAATGCACTATGCTCACTTATGGTGGACATCTGAGACAGAGGAGATTCAAAGACCAGAGGTTACTTTAGCTAAGGAAGGGCTTACTTTGCATGTGCCAACTGACACTGAAAAATACCTTATTGGGTCTTTTTGTAGACACTACTCTGTAGAAACATGTTTTAACTGCATGGATTTTCATGGGGCCTGATCAGCACAATTGCAGCTCATCTAGTTACAGAGCAAAAGGTGGGCTCTATTGAAGGTCCATCTCAGCACAGCAGTGGTGTCTGATCTTTTTTTGTGTCTGTGCTGCCCCCTGTGTGGCCTGCAGAATATCACAATGACAGTATATATGAAACGTCTTCATACTGTCAGTCTCAAGTACTGTCTAGGTCATGGATACTGACACTGACTGGTCACTGTGAAGTTAGAACCACTGTGGTCATCATTCCTTCTCATCCTAGAACTCCTCCCTGTGCAGAGTGTCTTAATCTTAGTCCATGACATCATTTGATAAATGCAACTCTGTGCTAAGATCCCACTTGTTCAGCATGTGGGGCTCTACAATGAACCAGGTATCCACTAGAGATCTGACCAGGACCAGCCAGAATCAGTAGGGAAGTTAAGATAGCATTGTGTCCAAGCTTTTCACACACATTTCTTATGAGCTCTAGGTGGGATGTGCTTGAATTTGAGGGGAGCCATCTGGATCCTAATGTTGACTTTGTTTATGTCGATTCCTCAGGCCCTCAGAGAGTTCATGGCACTTTTCACTTTTGCATGACACCGCAGTCTACTTATAAAAGAGGAGTATGAGTAGTGACAACATGCTAGCAAACTGACTCCTCAGTCTACTTATAAATGAGGAGTATGAGGAGTGATAACATTCTAGCAAACTGACTCCACAGTCTACTTATAAATGAGGAGTATGAGGAGTGAGAACATGCTAGCAAACTGCTGTCCACGGAAACCTGAGGGAAGGAAATTCTTGTCTGCTTCATCTTTGAACTCCTGGACTTGGCCATCCAAAATAACAGTATTTTTAATTTAATTTTAATTTTTATACGAAACTTTCAAATTGGCCAGTAGACCCATGTGGATAAAGCAGAGGACATTCCCATTCTCTTCTGGACCGCTGCTCTGATGATGGCACAGTGTATGTTCTGTGAGTTTATATTCATGAAACTGTTGGCATCACAGTTTGCATGTCAGCTTGGTCTGTTTCAACGAGAAAGGGATAATGTCCCAATGGAAAAAGTAGTTAAAATTTGACTCCTTACAGCTCCACTCTCTCATTAGAAGGTTTGCAATTGTTTGCAGCATCCTGTTTGAGGCCTCTGACTCCCCAGAACCCAGAGAGGGTCTGAGAACCGAACAGAGATGTAGATGATCCTGACTATTAATATTAGTATCACTATATTTTTCTTTCCAATAACGAAACCCAGAAACTGAATAAATTGTACAGGTGGGTGTGTTTAGCTTACAGTTCTGCAGGTACAAGAGCATGGCCCTAGCAAACACTTTTCTTTAGTGAATACCCTCTTAGCTGCATTGCGTGATTGGTAGTGTCTGCAGGGATGCAGGTGCGGTAGAGAGACATCACATGGCAAGACACGAAGCCAGCAGGGATCAGTTGATTCATTTGCTCTTCTTATATAACAGGATCTAACAAGGGTTTGAGAAATCTGTATTCTTACTTCTGACTCTCATACCGTCAAATGTCCTCACCACCTCCAAGCAGACCCCTCCTCACACAGATTTCACAAATCTCATTGTGGCCATACTGAGCACCAAGCCTCAATCACACAATCCAGTGTGGGATTAAAAACATCCAACCCTAGCAACCATCATAAGCTTAGTTGTGTAAAAGAAAGAATGAGTCAATCTTAAGTAACTCAGTTGATGATGTCTGTGTCTCTAAAGGTTGGACATGGAGCAAAGATTATGATTCAAGCTGTGACGAGGGAGAGCCTGCAGGTAGGAACAGCACTTGGGGTATGACAAAATGGGAAAGGTTTCATGGTAAGATTTGAGTTCACCTACTCATGTGAAAAATAAGGAATGGGAATAAAATTGAGAAAACAGAAATATGTATTATTTTCATAAAAAGAAGGGTTAGTAGACCTTCTGACATCCTGTTCATAAGAAGACAACTTTTGCTTTGAAAGGTAAACACAATCTTCCATGTTAAGTCCCATTCTGTCCTAAATTTGCCTCTAATAAACATCAAGTAGTCTGGCTTTCATTATTGATTATTTTTTTGGCATTGTGCATGAAAGAAATAAGATCTGCACTTTAGGTTTGACCCACAAGGGAAAGAATCTAGTGGGACATACTTTCTTAGAAGCACTTTGCAAACCTGTAATTGAAGCTCTCACTAGTGATAAGTAGTGAGTAAGAAGTCACAATTCCCCTCTGAATGTTATCTTTTTAGAGCAGCACCTTCTCTTCTGTGTGTTGTCTATTTCTGGTTGAAAATGAACTCCCAAATGTGGGCAACTTAAAGAAAATTGTTTCTGTGCACCCTGGACAGGCCACTGTGTTCTCCTGTAAAAGAGTGGGGAGAAGTTCCTCCGTGAACATGTTTCTAACCTCCAGTCTTTGTCTAATTTCCAAGCACTTGGTCTAGGGAAAATCTGAATTTGCTTGTATTTAAGAGGCCTAAGTCCAGAAAATCAGGAAGACTGTGGCTGTCTCTTGGAAGAACAGGATGACACAGAATCCCTACCAAGTACAATGGCAGAATGTGAACTGGTGGAAAATAGCTCTTGGGATGCTAGATCTATTTCTCATTGCAGAGGTGAGGTGATGGAGACCAGGAGACAGGAATGCAGACAAGAGGAAGAATGGAGAGCTTTGACTGTGCATTCTAGAACACCAGGAGCAGGAGCAACTTAAGTTCTCACCTGAATTTAACTCTGCCTTTCCTTTTTTTAAGGCCACATCATGACCATCACGGCAATAGTCCACAAAGAAAACATAGAAAGTGATTCAGAGGATGAGGAGGAGGACAAAAAGACAAGAAATCTGCAAGTAATTGATTTTCTATTGGTTTCTCTTAATTATTCTTTCTTATGTAAAAACTCTGTAGATTTTCCATATTTCATCTTTCCCACATTTTATGACTTTTCTAAAGGTGCTTTCCTCATCCAGATCTTTGAGGTCCTTGGACCTTCAATGTCTGTTAAATCTCTCTGCACTAACATTCTTAGTCTTTCCCTACTTTTTTTTACCACAAGCAACACCACTGAATCATGCTGAGTAATACTGCATACCCATATACTGAGTTTGAGTTGTAGGGAGCATCAGAAATACTGAGTTGTTGCCTGATACATGAGACACAAACAATATGGTTCTGGTTTACTGACCACTGAATAGCTGGGTTCTGACTTTGCTGGCTCTGAGCATGCATGAATGTATCCTTCCTTTCCTAGGTCAAGATTACGCAATTGGAATGTAGGTCCCTTAACATGAATTGTTTCCAGGGGCCCTCTCCTGATTCAATATATGGGCTTAATGCAGCAAAGGTGATAAAGCAGTTTAGGAAGAGGAAATGTGAGTCTGGAAAGAATGGGAAGGAGAGCAGAGGTCAAATCAGTCCACATATTCTCCTTTGCTTTCTCAAGTTTCTTTGTTGCACTTTTTTGCAATCCATCAGAATCAATTAGAGCACTGAAGATTCTATAATTGCATGTGACCATGGCCATGCAAGGGAAGGTACAATTTGGTAAAAATCAGTGCAGGAAGTTCTCTGAGGAATGGCACTACAGAGGGTAGGGCTGGAGGAGCCAGGGTCCTTGCTCCACCCTGTGTCATCACAGATGCTGCTCTTCAGGATTCCAGATGTATGCTACTCAGCCTTTACACCCAGATGTCCTAGAGAACTCTTCCCATTGCCTCATGTTCACTCTCTAGGAAAGCAGCGTCAGAAGGTTCTGAAGGTGAATATCCATGAGAATTTCCTTCTGAGGACATTCATAGACACTCTTCCCACAGACAACACCCTCAGCTGAGGGCAGCATACCAGTCTCAGTGCTCCCTGCCCAGACCCCAGGAGAGATCAGGGCCCAAGTACATCTTGCATTTCCTGAGGACAATTGTGGTCCTGGCCACTCTCTCTGGCCAGCAACTCATTCCAAGTGACCTTTTTACCTTGTTCTGTTTTATAGACCCCATAGGACACCAGGGAGAGCAGAGACTTTGGCCCTGGAACACAGGAGAGATGATACCTGCAGTGCACAGCAGCTGAAATTAACCTGTAAGACTCGGAGCAGGAGCTTTTTTTTCATTTCCAATGACATAACTGTCTATATTATATGGAATTTGCAGACTTATATGTTCTTTGTTTAATAATTTTAATATTAGTATTTCATGTCAAATTTTTCTATTAAATTATATTTAATGGTAACAGTTGCTTTTAAAATTCATTCTGTATAATAAAACACACTTGGGAAGAGAGGTGGGGGGGAAGTGAGGGAGAAGTGGAATTGCACGGAAGATGGAAGGAGACCCTAATCATTATACAGAATACATGTATGATGATGTGAGGGAAAAAAAAGAAGTGTGTCACATTAGATTGGGTAAAGAGAACTGATGGGACTGGAAGGGAAGGTAAGGAGGGAAAGGAAGGTCAGCTGAATAAAACAGACATTAATATAGCTGTATGCATATTCATGACTGTATGACCAATGTGATTCTGCAACCTGTACTCTCAGAAAAATGAGAAATTATACCCCAACTTATTCAAAAATATGATATGTCAATATCATTGTACTGTCATGTGTAACTAATTAAAACAAATTTTAACAACACACACACTAAAAGAGGAATATGTTCCTGAGGCAGATCTTGATGAATTACAAAATTTTACCTGGTAACTTCTATCACCTTTACTCCTCTCCTCCCATACCCCTCAGTTTGTTTTTTTGGTTGTTTTTTAGATTGGTATTATAACATTCACAAAATTATTGATGTGGGTGAATGGATGCAATAAAGAATCAAATAATTAAATTACAAGCTAAATTAAATCCCAACTAAATTTCATAAGTGTTTAATTAATTTATCCATTAATTAGCTAACTGAATCTCAAGTCAAAACACCCAACATAAGAAAGGGCTGGGAAACAATTGGCAATATTCATTTATGAAAAATTGTGGTTTTACATTTTATATCCTTTTTTCATTTAAGAACAATATTTTTTGTAATGTATCACATACATATAAAACAAGTTGGAAAACATACATTACAAACTTGTAACAATGGCTTTAAATACATTAACTGACATGTTTCTCATTGGAAATAGGTTGCTTGCTGTATATATATAGTGCATGAAAACTACTGATATAATAAATTCTAGACAAAATATAATTGTCTGCTCTATGGTAACATATGAGCATCACTCTAATCTAACCATGCTAAAAGTTACATAATACTGTAAAAAATGTCTTAAAATCTATTTACTTTAATAAGAAATAAATTCAATAAAGAATGATAATACAGGGACTGGGGATGTGGCTAAGTAGTAAAGTACTTACCTCACACATGTGAGGCCATGGGTTTGATTCTAAGCACCACACACAATAAACCAAATATATAAAGGCATTGAGTCCATTTACAACTAAAAGTATTTTTTTTTTTAAAAAGAATGATGGTGTTGGGTTGTAGCTCAATGGTAGAGCACTCGCCTCGCATATGTGAGGCACTGGGTTTGATTCTCAGCACCTCATATAAATAAATAAAGGTCCATTGATAATTAAATATATATATATATATATATATATATATATATATATATATATATATATATATATATATGTAAAAAGAATGATAATACTGAGAACCAAGGCATTCAGATTTCAAAATTCATGCTTCTTTTCAGGTGATCCAATATTTTGCCAACTAAGTTTTCAAAATTTGTTCTAAGCCAACATTACTCATATATGTTACACATCTATTATTTCATAAATCTACTTTCCTCATGAAAGACCTCTGATAAACATCCAAAATATTTAGGTTAATTATATTTGAAATGGAGCTGAAAGAAATACTGGTATCAAATAAATATATTTGAAATGGAGCTGAAAGAAATACTGGTATGGTTTTTCACTGTGACCTCAAGTATTTAAGTATTGCAAGTTATTCCACCAACACAACAAAGTTAAAATCATAATGGCACAGCATGTATTGTAAATAAATCAAAACAACAGAATGTGTAACACAAAGAGAGCAGTGGCACATTAAAGGAGAACTAGCTGAATACAAATAATTGACTACTGCAGAGCATAAAATTAAAACAGTTCAAGTGAGACAAGGTGATGGAGAGGTCACCATGAAGGTGACAACTGATGATTCTGCTGACCACTGTTGTCCAGAATGGAAATTAAAAAATCATATTTTTAAAAACTTTGATAGGTATACAATTATCTCCAGAATTAAAAAAATAAAGATTTCCAATGCATCTGCGTCTCTGAATAGAATAAAACTCTAAGTTTGTCTGTTTACCTCTGAATTTTTTGGGTTGACATTGATGACTGTAACAACCAAAATTAGTCCATGATTACATGTTGTTAAAAACTTTATAAAAACTTACTACTCAGATATTAGAACAGTTATCAATTTTTTTACAATATCAAATTTGTCAAATTTTCATTGAGGTCATGTGGCACACATCATTTAATTCAAAGCCACAACTCATTTGTCCCCGTGATATCTTCTTCACACACACACACACACACACACACACACACACATACACACACACACACACACATTTCTTCATCAGCAGTCTTGTATAGTAAAAGTGTCTAGTTTTTGTTCATTTTTTAATGCAATACACTTCTATCTACAATTTCATTACATGCATACAGCAAACAGGAAATTATGGGTTTTACATCCTTCATGATAATTTTATATACAGGGAGATTTAAAACAGTACTTCAACAGTTTGCCTAGTAATGTGACACAGAATGATTGCATCTTGTTTTCAAATTTTAATAAGGAGGTATAAAATACAGGTTCAATAATTTAAAATCAAGTATCCATCTTTTAAAAAATAGTGTTGCAGCATTGTGTTTGCATTACTTTTAAAACTTTTTAAGTTTCTCTCTCATGGCACAATCTTCTAATACTTCGTATATGAGAGGAAATTTTTTAAAAAATTGCAACTTCTGCCCCTGGAAGGGCTCTGTAGTGACTGAATGGCATATGAATTTTTATTGATTTTATATATTTACGTATACAACAGTGGAATGTATTCCAATTCTTATTACACATATAGAGCACAATTTTTCATACCTTTGTATATTAAGTATGTTCACACTAATTCATGCCTTAACACAAAAACTTTCTGGGGTTTTTTTTGCATTACGATTCTTATCCCACATATATACCACATTTTTTTTTTCATATCTCAGGTTGCATATAAAGTATGTTGACCCCCAATGCAAGTCTTCATACATGTACTTTGAATAATGATGTCCATCACATTCCACCATCGTTTCTAATCCCCTGTCCCTCCCTTTACCTCCCACTCCTCTTTCCTATGTAGAATTCATTTAATCATCCCATGCTCCCCCTCCCTACCCCACTATGAGTCAGCCTCCTTGTATCAGAGAAAACATTTGGCATTTTTTTTGTGTGTGGATTGGCTAATTTCACTTAGCATTATCTTCTCCAATGCCATTAATTTACCTGCAAATGCCATGATTTTATTCTCTCTTATTGCTGAATAAAATTCTATTGTGTATATGTGCCACATTTTTAAATCCTTTCATCCACTGAAGGTCATCTAGGTTGGCTCCACTGTTTAGCTATTGTGAATTGTGCTGCTATAAACATTGATGTGGCTGTGTCCCTGTTGTATGCTGTTTTTAATTCCTTTGGGTATAGTCCAAGGAGAAGGGATACCTGAGTCAAATGGTGGTTCCATTCCCAGATTTCCAAATAATCTCCATACTGCTTTCCATATTGGCTGCACCAATTTGCAGTCCAACCAGGTATGTACGAGTGTAGATTTTTCTCCACATCCTCGCCAACATTTTTGTTGTTTGTCTTCATAATAGCTGTCATTCTGACTGGAGTGAGATAATAACTTAGATTTGTTTTTGTAGAGAGAGGGAGAAAGAGAGAGAGAGAGAGAGAGAGAGAGAGAGAGAGAATGAGTTTATATATATATATATATATATATATTAGTTTTCAGTGGACACAACATCTTTTTTTGTTTGTGGTGCTGAGGATCGAATCCAGGCCGCATGCATGCCAGGCGAGCGTGCTACCGCTTGAGCCACATCCCCAGCCCAAACTTAAAGTAGTTTTGATTTGCATTTCTCTAATTGCTATAGATGATGAGCATTTTTAAAATATAGGTTTTTTTTTGTTGTTGTTTTGTTTTTTGTGCTTAGGTTTTTGAGTTCTTTATATATCCTAGAGATTAGTGCTCCATCTGATGTGTGAGGGGTAAAAATTTGGTCCCAGGATGTAAGCTCTCTGTTCACCTCACAGATTGTTTCTTTTGCTTCAAGAAACTTTTTGGTTTGATTCTATCCTACATATTGATTCTTGCTTTTAATTTTTGTGCTATAGGAGTCTTATTAAGGATATTGGGCCTAATCCCACATTATGAAGATTAGGGCCTACCTTTTCATTCTATTAGGCACAGAGTTTCAGGTTTCACTCCTAGGTTCTTGATCCATTTTGAGTTTAGTCTTGTGCACGTAAAAGATAAGGGTTTAATTTCATATTTTTGCATATGGGTTTCCAGTTTTCCTAGTACCATTTTTGAAGATGCTCTCTTTTCTCCAGTGCATGTTTTTGGCACCTTTTTTAATATAAGATAATTGTAATTTCGGGGGTTACTCTCTGTGTCCTCTATTCTCTATCATTGGTCTACAAGTCTGATTTGGTGTGAATAGCATGCTGTTTTTGATACTATTGCTCTGTAGTATAGTTTAAGGTCTGGTATAGTGATGCCACCTGCTTCACTTATCCTGCTAAGGATTACTTTAGCTATTCTGAGTCTCTTATTTTTCCATATGAATTTCATGATTGCTTTTTCTATTTCTATGAGGAATGCCATTGGAATTTTGATGAAAAATGCATTAAACATGTATAGTGCTTTGGGTAGTATAGTCATTTTGATAATATTAATTCTGCCTAACCAAAACAAGGTAGGTCTTTCCATCTTCTAAGGTCTTCTTTGATTTCTCTCTTTAGGCTTCTGTAGTTTTTATTATACAGATCTTTCACCTCTTTTGTTAAGTTGATTCCCAATTATCTTATTTTTTAGGTTATTGTGAATGGGGTAATTTTCCTCATTTCCTTCTGAGAGGATTTGTCACTGATATAGAGAAATGCTTTTGATTTATGGGTTTTGATTTTATATACTGCTATTTGATGAATTCAATTACTAGTTCTAGAAATTTTCAGGTGGAGTTTTGGGGGTCTTCTAGGTATAGAATCATATTGTCAGCAAATAGTGCTAATTTAAGTTCTTCTTTTTCTATGTGTATTCCTTTAATTTCTTTCATCTGTCTAATTGCTCTGGCCAATGTTTCAAGAACTATGTTGAATAGAAATGGTGAGAGAGGGCATTTCTGTCTTGTTCCAGATTTTAGAGGGAATGCATTCAATTTTTGTCTGTTTAGAATGATGTTGGCCTGAGGTTTAGCATAGATAGCCTTTAAAACGTTGAGATATGTTCCTGTTATCCCTAGTTTTTCTAGTGTTTTGAACTTAACTGGATGTTGCATTTTGTCAAATGCTTTTTCTGTGTCTATTGCGGTGACCATATGATTTTTACCTTTAAGTCTATTGATGTGGTGAGTTATATTTTTTTGATTTCTGTATGTTGAACCAAACTTGCATCCCTGGGATAAATCCCACATGATCATGGTTCACAAATTTTTGGATATGTTTTTGCATTAGATTTGGCAGAATTTTATTGAGAATTTCGCATCTATGTTCATTAGACATATTGGTCTAAAGTTTTCTTTTTTGAAGTGTCTTTGCCTGGTTTGGGGATCAGGGTGATATTGGTGTCATAAAATGAGTTTGGAATGACTGCCTATTTTACTATATCCTGAAATACATTGAAGAGTGTTGGTATTAGTTCTTCTTTAAAGGACTTGTAGAACTCACCTGTGTAAACATCCGGTCCTGGGCTTTTCGTGGTTGGTAAGCCTCTGATGGCGTCTTTTATTTTCTCACTTGATATTGGTCTTTTTAAATTGTTTATATCTTCCCGACTCAATCTGGGCAGATCATATGACTTAAGAAATCTGTTAATGCCTTCAATGCCTTCGATTTTATTGCAGTTTAAGATTTCAAAATAATTTCTAATATTCCTCTGCATTTCTGTAGTGTCAGTTGTGATATTACCTTTTTCATCACTTATGCTGGTAATTTGAGCTCTCTCTTCTCTTCATTAGCGTGGCTAAGGGTCTATCAATTTTATTTATTTTTTCAAAGAACCAACTCTTTGTTTTGTCAATTTTTCAATTGTTTGTTTAATTTTGATTTCATTGATTCCAGCTCTAATTTTAATTATTTCTTGTCTTCTTTTGCTTTTGCTACTGATTTGTTCTTCTTTTCCTAGGGCTTTGAGATGTAGGGTGAGGTCATATATTTTTTGACTTTTTTTTTAAGAAATAAAGTCCATGCAGTAAATTTTCCTTTTAGTATTGCTTTCATAGTGTCCCAGAGATTTTGATATGTTGTGTCTATGTTCTCATCTACTTCTAAGAATTTTTTAATCTCCTCCTTGATTTCTTCTGGAAGTAGCATATTGTTTAGGCTCCAAGTGATGGAGAAAATTTTGTTTTTTATTTTGCTGTTGATTTCCAATTTCATACCTTTATGATCCAATAAAATGCATGCTAGTATCTCTAACATTTTGTATTTGCTAAGAGTTGCTTTGTGGCACATTGTATGGTCTATTTTAGAGAAGGATCCATGTGCTGCTGGAGAAACGTGTATGCACTTGGGGCAGGTTGAAATATTCTGTATATGTCAGATAAGTCTAAGTTATTGATTGTGTGATTGAGTTCTATAGTTTCTTTATTCAACTTATGTTTGGAAGATCTATCCAGTGATGAGAAAGGTCTGTTAAAGTCAACCAAGATTATTGTGTTGTGGTCAATTTGACTCTTTAACTTGAAAAGAGTTTGTTTGATGATTATAGCTGCACCAAATTTTGGGGCATATATATTTATGATTGCTATGGAATATTGGTGTAGGATTCCTTGAGCAGTATGTAATGTCAATCTTTATCCGTTTTGATTAACTTTGACTTGAAGTCTACTTTATTTGATATGAGTATTGAAACCCCTGGTTCCTTACACAGTCCATGTGAGTGCTATGGTTTTTCCAAACCTATTACTTTCATTTTTATATGTCTTTTCATATCAGATGAGTTACCTTTAGGCAGCATATTGTTGGGTCTTTTATTTTATAAAATCTGAAACCCATAACTTTTTTTTTGTTGTTGTTGTTGTTGAGTATAAGCCATTAACATTTAGGGTTACTATTGAGACATGGTTTCTATTTCCAGCCATATTTGCTTATTTTTGTTATTTAACTTGACTTGATTTTCCTCTTTGATTAGTTTTTTCCTTTACTGCATACCTCCCTCTGTTGATTTTCATTGCTGTTTTTCTTTTCCTGTTCATGAAATATTTTGCCAAGGGTGTTTTGTAGCACCAGTTGTCTAGTTATAAATACTTTCAACTTTTGTTTATCATGGAAGGTTTCTATTTCATTTTCAAATCTAAAGCTTAATTTTGGTGGATACAAGATTCTTGATTGGCACCAATTATCTTACAGAGCTTGATATATGTTATTCCAGGATCTTCTAGCTTTCAGGGTCTGGGTTAAAAAATCTGCAATTATCCCAATTGGTTTTCCCCTATATGTAATCTTATTCCTTTTTCTCGTAGCTTTTAAAATTCTCTCCTTATTCTGTATGTTGGGATTTTCATTATACTGTGCCTTTATATGGATCTGTTGTGATTTTGTACATTTGGCATCTTGTAGGCTTCTTGAATTTGGATTTCCAATTTATTCCTCGTGTTTGGAAAGATTTCTGGTATTATTTCATTGAATAGATCATATATTCTTGTGATTTGGTCCTCTATGCCTTCTTCTATCCCAATGACTCTTAAATTTTAGCTCTTAAATAACTCTGAAATTTTAAAAAATCATTTTTTGGACTTTTGTTCTTTGCATTATTTTAAAAACATCTTCTTAAGTTTTTCTCTCATGGCATAATCTTCGTATACTTCAGATATGAGAGGAAATGTATTTTTAAAAATGCACCTTCTGCCCTTGGAGGGCACTGTAGTGACTGAACAGTACATGAAATTTGAATATTTTCAAATCACTTCACCAATGACTTGCCTGACCGAGTTCATGAATGTTGCATCAGCACACAGTTAATACAGAGAGAATGTGCCTTTGCTATGAGAAGAAAAGTTTCCTAGAAATCTTTCACTGTTACTCCCTCTGTCACTGTGTAGTCAAGGGCCATATGTCTCCCATGGAGGCCTTCTTACCAGTCTCTTGGGGTAGACATTGAAAGATCATCAGTGCTTTGAATTATTTGGTCCCTAATACCTTACTATTATTCAGTACAGGTTCTAGAACCACTTTCATCTACACAGGGGTGGAGTTGGTGGACAAAAAGCTGAGCTGGAAGACAATGTTTTCTTTTATTTTGTTTGTCTAGATGGTAAGACAAATGAACAAACAAGTCCCTAATCTTGCTGCACTGAGCACAGGAAAGCAAAGGCAATGATCACTTAAGTGATCATCAGGCAGGCTGGTCAGGTCATTTTTGGGCAAAGAGTTCAGAGATAGAAGTTCATAGGTTAGTTGACAGTGTTAGCTCCACCTTCAGTCACAATTCTTTGGAAAGGATGGATACACATATTGTGCCTTCAAACTTTAGTAGACACTGCACCTCATACACCATTGGGTTCAAAGGGTACTCAAGGACTGAAGTGGCTGATGCCAATGTGTAAGGTATTTGTAGGGTGTGTAGATCAACCCAGCCTCTGGCCCTGGAGGGACAATCACAGCAGTAGTGTGAGGAGTTCCTTTTGGCATGACAGAGGTCTGTATTTGTCTGATCAAAGGCATTATGGTAGGGTCACCTAGAGAAGAGTACTCAGGGTCACTGGTATGTGCAGCCCCTCTTTACTGAGGGTAATTCTGGCTATTAGGGATTTGGTGCCAAATGAGGTACTTTGCTCAAGACAGAGCTAACGCTCAGTGTACTCCAGCATTTCCTGCTGACTGAACGTAGATATTTTCTAGATTGTCCAATGTATCTTAATCCGTCTACTGATTTGTGACATTAAAAAGAGAAACTTATAACATGAGTAGCTTTTTATTAAGTGTGTATATAGGTAGAAGAATGATACATAATTTTAACATTTTGCTTTATTTTTAATATCATTTCCCCCCTTAACATCTGCATTGTTTTGTGTGTGTGGCTAAGGTTGTAACCCAGTACCGTGCACACTATGCACACATGCTTTACCATTGAATTGTACCACCAGTCCAAAATTTTAACTTTAGATTGATCAGTTTTATGCCTTCATGTCCAATGTTATTTTTCCCATGGTTGAATTTAGGTAGTCCTTTCTGTTTCTGTTGCTCTTAACAATACTAAAAGTGGACACAAATATGGATTCTTTGAAGATTGCTTTGGTAAATCCACAGTCTTATCAAGTTAACAAATAAATAAATAAACCCTCAATTGAAGACCCATTACAGTTTTAAAAAATCTTTATTTGGGACACATAAACCTTACTTAGGAGATATTCATTCTTTTCAATATCACCTAATTTTATTTTGCTTTCTTCTCATGTGAAAATCTCAGAATGATAAATTAAAATCTTTTAAAAAATTCCCTCCAGTTCTTGAAGAAAAACATTATAAACCATGTATACATCTGAAATAAAACAAGAGAAAATAATGATTGATAATGCTGAAAATGGAGTTTTGAGATGAACCAAAGTTTCTCAGTTTGCTGATTGCATCTCTGTGCTTGTCTTATAAATTTTGAAGACAAAAATCTGTTTAAGGAAGAAGAAATAGAACTCCCATCATTTGGTATGAGGAATGATACCAGAAAAAAAAAAAACTCATTTTAGTGTGCCAACTTAGAAGTTTCCTGATGGTTTTGGGCAGAACATGGAGCAAAATGCATTTAGAATAGGCTTTGGAAAAGGCATCCTGACTACCATATGGTTTCACTTTCATCCTTTCAGTGACCCATTCTTTTTTCTTCAAAAAGGAATTTGTTGAAGGTGTTCCCACAAGTGGGTTTCAAGGTCTTTTACATTTGAAATAGGCCTTGATGGTGCCAATTAATATATCTTCAGGTTAGACTCCAGGTGTTGTTGAGTGAGGCCCATTATCCTGATTACATGGTCATTATAATATCTATTCTATTTTATACTTATTCACTGTGAACAGAGAATCCTAGATTTGGATATGTGAACAGAGAGCTAGAAAACTAGGGGTTTATTCTGAGTCCCATGGAGAGCTCAGCTGAAGTTCTGCATTTCAGAATTTTGTTCTGGATTTGAGATACTGCTTCCACTACATTTAAAAATCTCAGGACTCATGAAGAGAATGAGTTAAAAGCCAGCATCATCAAATTAATGAGACCCTAAGAAACTCAAAGGGACCCTGTCTCTAAATAAAAATATAAAAAATGGGTGGGGATGGGAATCAGTGGATGAATGCCTCCGGGTTGAATTTCTGGCACCAAAAAGAAATCAACACACACACACACACACACACACACACACACACTCACTTACACACACAAAAATAAATTAAATAAATAAACAAAGAAACCCTCGTGAGTAACAAGCCCTAAATCAGCAGCCTCTCTCATTCAGGAGTACAACAAATGGACTTGGGGTTCTCTTCTGATAATTATTCCAGTCTTCTCCACACAATTATTCCAGTCTTCTCCACACAATCTGGGACATGCTGGACTCATGGCACATGGATACTCACATAGGGCTTCAGAAAGTAGCTGAAAACACCATACAATGATGGAACAAAATGCCAAGGTTTTCAACTGCCAATGTAAGCCTCACTAGACTAGTCAGAGGGAGGTGAAGGCTAAGCTTCCACAGAGTGACCCTGTGGTCACAAGACTCTGGAGAGGACCATGAGGAGTCACTAGCCACAACTCCAAGTTTCCACCATTGCCACTCCTGTCAGCTTTAAGCCACCTTCCTACCCAGTCTCAAGGTAGCAAGGCACACTTACCATTTCCTGGCTTTCAGGGTCCTCATCGTTCTCCCTGTAGTTTGTTTTCAGATTCTGCATAGAACAGACACCTGGGCTCCAGATCCAGGACAGAAGAAGCCTACAAAAAAGATTGAAAAAATGGCGAGCTCCAGACACCAAGGGAACAGAAGATTGTGGAAGCCCTTCACCTCATCACCGGCTGCCTGAGGATTGGACAGTTCTCACCTAAGAGACTGATTGGTCAAGGCTTCAGGCACTGCCTCCAACCTGAGCCAAGTGGGCACAAAATCAAAGTCTGAATGACAGGCTGCTCCATTGTCATTGTTAACCAACTACAGATCAGGGCTGAGAATATAGCTTAGTCAGTAGAGTGCTTGTTTTGCTGATATAAGGCCATGGATTCAGTCCCTTGTACTACACGCATACTCTCCCCCCCAAAAAAAAAATTGAGTAAAGGACTTTGGAAACTAGGGTTATGGATCAGTGTTAGAGAACTTCCCTAGCATGTGTGAGGTACTGGGTTGAACACCCAGCACCGCATTAAAAAGCCAACATAGAGGGGATGTGGCTCAAGCGGTAGTGCACTCTCCTGGCATGTGGGCAGCCCAGGTTGGACCCTCAGCACCACATACAAACAAAGATGTTGTGTCCGCCCAAAACTAAAAATATTTTTAATAAGCCAACAAACTACTAATGGTACTGTGTCCATCTACAGCAAAAAATATTCAAGAAAATAAAAAGACTGTGTATTGGACTTGTGCACCCTCACTACATAACTCATAAACACATTTTAGAAATAATATGTACATATATGTCTTCAGACAGTGTTTAAAATTCTCCTGTGATTTTTTTCAAGTAACTTATATTACAGATATGCTTCACAACCCTGAAATCCTCCCCAACTCAATAATTCTTCTTCTTCTTCTTCTTCTTCTTCTTCTTCTTCTTCTTCTTCTTCTTATTATTATTATTATTATTATAGGCCTGTTAATTGCATTAAATGCCTCTGTATGGGGTTGCTTTAAGGCAAAATTTTCTTCCAATAATAGGACCTAGCCCAGAGAGAAATGTATTGACACTTATAACTGTTTATAAGGTTAAAGCAATTTGTGAATAAATATGTATATCTTTTTTTATGAAAATGATATCACAATTATTTTAATATTTTTTAAATCTTTCTATTCTTTGTCTAATAAAAACACAGTTTGAGCTTTAAACTCATTAGCAATGTCCTTACATTACTTCCTCCAAAAAAGTGACTCACAAGTATAATTCAAATTATTGAGACTCATAAAATTTTGATCCTTTATTTGAACTAGTGAAGTCTAAAGATTTTCTTTTTATTTTCACCTTTAAATGAAGCCCACTTTTTATAGCTTTCTTGTTGTATAACTGACCTTTAATATTCTTCAAATTTTACCCCCATTCTGATCACTTTGGACTATTGATGTTTTGATGGAGGGGATCTCAAAGTGGTCATGCACAATGTAGGAAATGGATATAGTAAGATATAAGACTGGTGATTCGTGAATATGTAGATTTTGCAATACAAAATAAGTATTGGTGGATGATATGGGGTAGGGAGAAAAAGAGCAATGAAAAAAAGAAAATTTTGAACAGTAGAGGAGTTCACAGGTTCCAAGTCTACAATGACAGTGTGAATATAGAGGGTAGTGTTCTTGGAAGCAGCAATAACATTTGAAAGAAAGAAAAAGGTAATTTTTTGCACAGTTCCCAAGTGAGAAAGCCAGGTGAATGGTTCTTTGTTCAACTCTTCCCACCTAGGAGTGGAATTTATAGTTCATAGGGTATGTCTCAGTAAGTAGTAAAACACCATTTCTATGTACCTGTACACTTTTTCATGGCTACAAGCTGACTTTGACAATTTCAATCACATTACATGTGATTAATTCATTCATTACATTATTTATTTGTTTTTTATTAATTCACTTATTCTTTAGTTGTCATTGTTTTTACATTACTTTTGATTACATAATTGCATAAATATTCTGAATGTTGAAGTTTTGTTAAATATTGTTTTATGTTTTTATTCATACATTTAATTTTCATTGAAATGTTTTTTCTTTGCCAAGCCTGATTTATATTACACGTCAATCTTCATTTATGAAGAGTAGATAAAATCACATTATTCCAAATAACTCAAGGATTTATCATCTTGGCAGAACCCTAATCACCCACTAAAATTGACGCAGTCTTTGTCAACTAAAAACTGTGTAAAAAGTCCTCTATTTTCTTATATACAGTTTAATAAAGAATTCCTCTCTCACTTTTATATTTTGGAGAGTAGACTAACTTCCTAAGCAGTAGTTAATAACCTAGGTGAGATTTCCAACTAGCTCTTTATTACTTTTAAATTATTTACATCCTTGACACTAAGAGTGTCACTGATTACGTTTTTTTTTAAATTTTTGCAAGATCTCTCTCTCTCTCTCTCTCTCTCTCTCTCTCTCTCTCTGTCTCTCTCATATGACAAATTGAAATCAGATATGCCTTTTTCACAAAGAAACACTCTGAGCCTTTAATAAATTATTCTATAAAGAAAAAGGGTTTTGCTGTTTTTCTTAGAGCCCCACTAAGTTGCTGAGGCTGGCTGACTTTAATCTAATGTTATAGAAGTTTGATATATATATATATATATATATATATATATATATATATATATATATATATATATATATATATATATAGTGAATATAGAGGGTAGTTTTCATTTGACTCTTTCTCTTGGGGTTCGTGCCAGAGTTACCTTCTT
This sequence comes from Callospermophilus lateralis, assembly GCF_048772815.1. Lineage (NCBI taxonomy): Eukaryota > Metazoa > Chordata > Mammalia > Rodentia > Sciuridae > Callospermophilus > Callospermophilus lateralis. The sequence goes on along the minus strand of NW_027511721.1, from coordinate 22,396 downwards.
CTTTTATTGCTACCTTATTTCTGCCTCCAAAGAAACTACCCTTTACCCTCATACTACCATTGATCCACCATTAGACTTTTTAAATCTGAACTCTTGAGCTGGTCATTCTTTCCCTCTTTCCTTCAGAGCACTTTTTTTCTCTACCCGTACCTGTTCCACCAATACTTTTTCATGAATACTCCCTACTACATACTAAATATCCACCAATTTCACATCCTGTCCCATCACTGTTCTGATTTTCCATGGATCACTTTCAGATCCCCTCCACCCAGATATCAATAGTCCAGAGTAAGGTCAGGCCAGGGTGTTATATATGCAGGTTTTTCAAGTCATTTACATAACAATAAGCCTATTATTTGGGATGTATTCTGTCTTAGGTTAAAAAAGAAAATCTACAGACTGCACTGTTAAACTGAATTGTTTAAAATTCATTAATCTCAATAATTGGAAAAAGAAATTCTATAAAAAGGAGAATAAAGAAAAGAACATAATACATAAAAGTGACAAATTTGAAGACACACCAAGTGTATATATCAAAGAGTGTCATATATCGGTGCTTTCAAAAGACAAATTAATTTGAAATAAATGTAGTTAATGTGAGATGTAGTAATCATTTATTAATTATATATAATGGTAGTATATATGTATATGTACAAAATGCATCTCATATAATTATGAGTATACATTGCAAAAAATGAACTTTGCAGTATTTTTTTTAAATTTTGCTGAAAACACTATAAATAGCTATTTCTAGGTTTATGTATTACCAAATGTTCAGGATACATTTTGTACTTTTTAAGGTTTACAACTGACCAACAGACCCTTTTTTTTTCAATTTTTAAAAGGAGTAGTATTTATTTTCAGGTAGAACATATGCCATCATTTATCTTTAAATTTTAAATACTTTTTAAATTATATATGACAACAGAATGCATTACACTTTTTATTACACATATAGAGCAAATTTTTTTATTTCTCTGGTTTTATACAAAATATATTTACATGAATTCACTTCCTTGTACATGTACTTTATATAACAAAATACATCATATTCCACCATCATTTCTAACCCTATGATCCCTCCCCTCACCTCCCAACCCCCCCAAAGGTCATTTTGATACATACTGATGTATGCTATAAAGTTATAGAAAAGAGTATATAACTTATAATAATATGAAGAGATAAAGTTTTGTAACTAATACATAGAATAATAATAAAAATAATAATAATAATGAACTTGCCATTTAGACATTAATAAATTATACACTTGGCACTACTGACATCTTTTCCAAAAAAAAAAATTGACATCTTTTCCAAAAAAGGGGGGGTTTATTTGTGGGGAAAATGGTATTCTATGCTTTCTTAATGTCAAGAATATATTATTTTCAGAAGTAATATATATATTTCAATATAATAGTAAAATATAACCAGGTCTCATGGCACATACCTCTAATCCCATTGGATTGTGAGGCTAAGGCAAAATAATCCTGAGTTTAAGGCCAGCCTCAGAAACTTAGCAAGGCCCCAAGCAACTATGTGTGACTCAGTCTCCGTGTGCCCCTAATTTAAATTTCCAGTAAGAAACAACAACAACAAAAAGAATACAAAGTATTGATGAGGACACAAAACAAATTCTCATGAACTAAAGATGGAGTAAAAATTGCTGTTATTTCATCATGAAAACTATATATATATATATATATATATATATATATATATATATATATATACACACACACACACACACACACACACACACACACACACATATATATGAAATACTCCTCACCAAGCTGCTTAGACCTGTGGAAATTATAGTATGTGTGTACCATTACAGTGTACAAGTATGTGATACCATAAGACTAGACCTCTACTTGTTAATGCAGTGGAAATCTGGGGCCTAGGAGGAAAGAGGAGGTGATTCAGAAAAATAAAAAAAAATAATACAGTTTGAGAAAAAATGGTTTCTGGAGCCCAGAAATATTTTTGGTTTAATTAGAGTACAAAATACCACATAAGTATTATATTGAAGTTACATCTGTTAAATACATCACGTGTATAATGGATTTCAAGGAAAATACGTGGAACTTATCACAAACTAAATAAAAATTTACAAAAGCCCTTAAAATAGCATGTGCATAAATAAAACTAATCATTACAAAGACAACTATTTTAACTCAATTTAATATATTTCTTTTTACTATCAAAATTTTAGCATGTTTTTCTCTAAATACAAGAAGAGAGCTGGACCTGTTGGTGCACAGTTGTAATCCCAGTACCTTGGTAGGCTAAGACAGGTGTATTGTGAGCTCAAAGCCAGCATCAGCAAAAGTGAGGCCCTAAGCAACTCAGTGAGACACCGTCTCTAAATGTCATACAAAATAGGCTTGGGGATGTGGAAAAATTCCCCTGAGTTTAATTCCAAGTACCAAATTAAAGAAAAGAAGGGACCAAAAAAAATAAATTTATTGTAGAAATAAAATATATGTAAAATACCCCAAACCCTTTTAAAAAACCAAATAATATAGTTGTTGTACTGAGACATACTTAATGTATATTATGAAACTATATTGCAATAATACAGACCAATAAATCATAATATTAATCAAATCTGAAACCATATGTAGATCAATAGTATTGTTAACAGCAATAGAAAGGTGTATGTAAAACTAACCATATGAAAACTAACATTAAACATTTATGAATGAATCTATCCAACCTAAAGTTAGAAATGGGACATAGTGGCAAAGTTCACTGTTAGAGTGTGGGTGCACAATGTGCAAGATAGTCAGTTCCAATCTTAGCAACACTATAAAAAGCAAATATTAAGAGGGAATGATGTTGAAAATAAAGCAGAATATTAAGTGAGACACTCTCCCTCCATCTATAGATACATTTAAGGAAAAAAAGTACTGTGAGTGTCTCTTTGGCAAAATCATGAGTGAGTAGAGAGATTTAGATACACTAGATATTAGTCCAGTCTTAAGAAATGTACCACATTTGGGACTAAATCCCCAAATACCATCATCAGCTCTAGTGAACAGAAATGTGAGAGAGGGGCTGAGGATGTAACTCAGTTTTCAGAGGGCTTGCCTTGAATGCACAAGGCCCTGGGTTTAATCTCTAGCAACCCCCCTACCAAAAAAAAAAAGAAAAGAAAAAGAAAGAAGGAAATATGAAAGAAATGATACAAAAAATGGTGATACCTAGGAGCCATAAAAGCCTTCACAAGTGTTTCATCAGCTGTGACCAAGACACAAAAATACCCAAATATCAAAGCTGTCAATTTATCTCAAAACAACATCTGCCAGCATATTTTCCCAATTACTGTTGCTGACAGATGAAGTTCACTCTAGCTTTAATTGTAGGTGAAATAAGGAGGAATCCAGTAAACTACTCTTAGCTTGAGTGAGATTTTAGCACTTCCTGAATCCTGCCCCAACCCTGATACACTAGTAATAAGGCCAGAACTACCAATTCCTCCTAGAAAAAGTTTTTGGTTTTTTTTGGTGGGTGTGTGTATGTGTGTATTGAATGTTTCAAATTTAACATATTTTGTTTATGTTACTATGTCCCTGATACACTAGTAATAATGACAGAACTAACAATTGCTCCTAGAAATTTTTTTTTGTGTGTTTGGATGTCTGTGTGTGTGGATGTGTGTATTGAATGTCTCAACTTTAACATATTTTATTTATGTTACTATGTCCTGAAGTACCAATCTCCAGAAAAAAAGGTGACTGAGCTTATGTAAATCTCTGTAGATTTCAAACAAATGAATTTACATTCTTTTCCCAGCGCTTTTATGAAATATGATACCAAATAGTAGTTCAGAAAGGAGGTTAAAAAACAATGATTCCTGTTTATTCCAATAAATCTTTACATAATAGTTCTAAATTGGCTACTTCATATTAACTTTCCACAGGAATAAAATGCATCAGTCAAAGAGATTTTCTGTAGCCTGGGCAGTGTTGTTGAAAAGGTTATTGTAATAATCTGAAGGAGCTAGGTGTGGTGGCAAATACACTGGAGACTAGACAGGCGAGTCAGGAGGATTGTGATTTGAAAGACAGCCTTAACAACATAGCAAGGCTATAAGCAACTTAGTGAGATATTAGTGATATATCACCTGTCTCAAAAAGAAAAAGAAGAACTGGGGACATAACTCAGTGGAAAGCACCCTCCAAGCACCAAAGCACACCAAACCAAACAAATATCTGAAAGACAGTAGGGACTCCAGAGTATATGTGTGTATGTATAGATAAAAATTTTGGTTAAAATATAAAGTTAATAAAGATAGTTTTGAAAAAACTAACATGGTTCTTTTTTTAAAGAGAGAGAGAGAGAGAGAGAGAGAGAGAGAGAGAGAGAGAATTTTAATATTTATTTATTCATTTTAGTTTTCAGAAGACACAACATCTTTGTTTGTATTTGGTGCTGGAGATCGAACCCAGCACCACACGCATGCCAGGCAAGCACACTACAGCTTGAGCCACATTCCCAGGTCCTACCATGCTTCTTAAGAGCTCAAAATAAAAATGCCATATATGCACTAATAATAATTTTTTTGAAGCAGGGTATTATTGTGAATATATGTACTCTCAGTAGCTCGGGAGGATGAAACAGGAGGAAGTTAAATGCAAGACCAGCCTCAGAAACTTGGCAATAGCTTAAGTGACTCAGTGATATCCTGTATTATTTAAAAAACTAGGGATGTAATGATAGACCCAACCTGATCTTTTCTTAAAATTGGGAGCCATCTCGCCACAAATCCATGAAAAGATAATTTAGGCTTTTCTATAAATTACTGCAAATTCTGAATCTGCTTGGAATGCCTACCCATGCCTTGAACCCACCCATGCCTGGCTCTCAGACAAGAGAGCAGCCCTCTCTAAAACTTTAATGACACCTCATAAATATTGGCCTTCCCTGGCCAGACAATGACCCTCTCAGAGGCTCAAATGGTCAAAATAAATTCTTATGTTGTGTCCAGCAATAAATGTAAACTACCATTAGTGTAATGCTTGTCAAAGTTCTGTTATCTGTAACCCCCCTTTGTGTAACTTTCTGGCCTATAAAGCTGGGCTGCAGAAAAGCTGGGGTTTCTGTCTTGTTCCCACGGTTTTGGGAGGGAGAGGAAGCCAAGCCGGTCGAAATAATAAGCTTGCTTAAATTTGATTTTAATTGGAGTCAGTAGTCTTTTCTTGTGTCCTGGTCTAACATTTTGGATGCCCCAGCGCAATGACCCTGCCAGACCAGATCACAAGACCAGACTGCTGGAAATTCTGAAGCCAGCATTCACTCCAGGGCTCTGGTCTGGAGAGCCACTCTAGGGGGTGCGCACCTTGAGATGTTCCAAGGCCTTGGAGTGAGCCTCAGTCTCTGGAGCACTGCAGTGAACTGCCGCACTAAAAATATTAGCAAGCACCTGGTGGAGGAGGCCTCCATAGGTAAATGGTGCCATTATAACATCTATTATCCAGTTAAGGGAGATCTCTTCTGAAGACCGAGAGGTGGCCTGAAAAGGCTCACATATACTCCTCTCCGGGACAGTAATGAGAAATTGTTCTGTCCTCTGTTCTGTTCTGTAGGGAATTCCTCTGAAAGGATAGAGAGGTGCCGACGGGCATGCACTCGCTCCTACCCTGGAGCTTTAGCAAGACGATGCATTGCTTCTCTGTTTTTCTGTTTCGGCACCGGGTTTCTGTTTTCTTGTGTTTTGTTCTGTGTTCTATATGTTTTTTGTTTGTTTGTTTTTGTGCCTTTTGTTGTGTGATTTCTGTGGTAAAAACTTAAGGATATTGGATGTGAAAATGGGTAATAAAGCAAGTAAGTCTGAAACCCATTTGGACTGTGTTTTAAGGAACTGTGATGAACTTTATCCCCCTTTGTTAAGCAGGATTAGAGAACCCCTAGCTGGCTGCTGGAGCACACCCACTGCAGAGGGCAAAGCCTGCTGGGGATCTAAGAACTGAGTATCTCCTAGGTTAACAAGTGAACCTCCTTTAAAACCCCTTGTCCCTCCAAATCAAGAGAGTCACAACCTTTGGGCAGAGTCCCTGTGTTTCTTCTTTGTTAGAAAAGCAATAAACCTCCCTTTTTCTTTTTCTCAAAACCCTATTCTCATTATTAAATTGCCATTAATTGGCTTCAAGGTCAGGAACCAAACTTTCAGTTACAAATTTTGATACCACACCCCCCTGGAAATTTTTCAGAGCTGACTACTGAAGTGTTAGGAGATGGAGCATGCCTGGGGTGGAATGGAACCAGAGGAGCTAATCCTGTAAGTAAAAGGAGGGACTGAAGGACTCCCAGCAGCTGCTGAAGCCCTGTTTCTTTGGGGAATTCCCTCCTTTTTTCCTTGCACTGTAAGGATTATGCCACCTCTGTCTTCTTAAAAAAATAAAAAAAGAAAAAGGGGACACTAAATGCAGTAATGTCGCCATGGAGACCCTTGATTTTACATTTCTGGTTGCCCCTCTGTGAAAACATCTGGTCCCCTTGTGGGGGCATCTATAGTGCCACTGGTGAAGGAGATTTTTTTCTTATCTGCTCTGTTTTAAAGGTTTCTGTTTGTCAGCCACAGTCTGGAGCTCCTTTCTGTCTTTCTGACCTGTGTCTTTGTTTCTGGCCCTTTAAGACTTGTGCAATATTGTATTGATATCATAAATTGTTTCTTGGGAATGATCTTTGCTGAATGTGTGTCTAAAAGATGATGTTTAATTGTAACAATCTGGTATCTGAATGGGTTTTTGAAGCATTGCACAATCTTGCAGTTAAAAGTTGGGATTAGGTAATTGTTTAATTTATGATTTCAGATAATTTATGCCAGAGAACTTAAATACTTAGAATGGAAAACTAAATAACTCTACTTCCAAGTTGGCAAGTTACTTCCAATCATTCATTTTTTTTCACCAATTTTGAATTGAATAGCCTGGGAAAATGTCACTGTGTACCAGTGCATTAATTTGGAAAAGGATAGTAAATCATAGTATGGAATCTATTGACAAAACAAGATGTAAAGATATAAAATTTTGTGAATTGTATCTTAAACTTGTATCATTATTTTCAACATCCGAACCTGAAAATTATGACTTATGGTTAAAATGCCTTAGGCATGAGGTGTCTGCTCAGAATAGCAGTTTTTCCTTCCAGACCTCAGCCAGTACTTATGTTGAAATGCAAATGAAAGAATCCTGCAAGCTCAGTATGAGACTGATCTGAGGCCTTAACAAAAAAGGTAAATTGTATAGTATTTACTAAATACTGTCCAGTCATTTTTTCTAGGATTTTTTTTCTTCTTAGATTCTGTATTTTTTTGAGCTCATGATTTTGATCCTACAGACATAGGTTAATGTTTTTCTGATCAGTTCTATCTTTGACCAACTGTGGAGTTTTTGAAACGTTGCAATGGAGATTTCACCTGTGAAAAGCTACAAGGCCTTTACTATTGTTATGTGTGCACACTTGTGTTATGTGTTCTATGTCTATATATGTACATATGTCTGTATATCATATATATGATATACAAATTAACATATATAAGAAGCGCTCATAAAAACAAAGTTTAAAAAGTGGATCCAAAGATTTAAATCATGTGATTTAAATGGTTCAATTTAAATTGAATAAACAGATAAAATAAATGTCTTTAAATTTAAGATTACATGTTTTTCTAGGTGTTCAAAAAACTCATAAAATATTAATGTCTATAAAATGTCTAATATGCCTTGGTTCTAGGATTTTTCCTTCAACAACAACAACAAAAAAATGGCTAGCACTGTTCAACTCACTTGTCTAATATTTTGGTAAAATAAGTAAAGTAAATTTCATATGGGTTTACTCATTCATAAGTACTTTTTTTTACATATCTGATTAATTTACTATAGTCTGTATGAGTTTGTTTTTACAATCAGTCATGTGTTAAAGAGACAAAAATTTCTTAAAACATAAGTTTACCCATTACATTGTGTTTATTACGTTTTTTTTATTTTCTAAAGCAAGCAACCATAAAAATTAAACAGCTGGTTAAATAAAAACTGTTATTTTAGAGCATCGTACTGTCATTTTTTAAAAGCTAAACTTGGTTAATATAAAAACATCAATGTAATTGTGATGCTATTAATGTGTTCATATCTTCCAGGTATACAAGTCTGTAAGGGAGAAACTTTAAAAGAGCATATATCAAGCTAGTGTTCTGAAGTTGTATGGTAAAAAAAATATATTGGGGATTTATTTACTTGTTATCAACAAGATATGTAAAGTTTTATGTTACTTTTTTACATTGGGGAACAATTTACATGTATTTTTAAGTTAATGAGAGCCTAAACTATGTAAAGGTTAAAAACTTTTTTAACCTTTCTTTAAGCCTTTCTTTAATTCATGTTTTAAATGTTATAATAGGGAAGAACTCCCCACTTTCTCTTCACCCTGTCACCTACTTAATCTCACCAAAAACCACCAAGACACTCAGAATAAAAGGTTTCAAGTTCAGTAGTCACACTCTCTCCAAATACAAAAAGCAGTTACAATTCAACTGAACACAGAAGCTTGTGTGCAAGTTATGAGGATCTGAGACATTTTATAAAACGTTAGGTTAAAGATGATTCTGGTTTTTTTTTTCTTTTTTTTTTGTATGTGTGTGTTTTATTTTGTTCTGAGGGTGTGGCTATTCCTTGGTTACCTGAACTCAACAAAGAAACTGTTATATTTTGATGAAATATCAGTGGGTGACCCACATTAAAAAAACAAAAATATTTTCAAAGTTTTAAAAAAGCCTAATTACAATATATATATATATATATATATATATATATATATATATATATATATATATATATACATATACTGCTTTCTCCCTCCACATTTTGCATTTTAACGTTTTTTTAAAGTTTTTATTTTATTTTTTATTTTTAGTTCTGGAAAATAGACAGTAAAACAGCTTCTGGGAGAATTTACAACCAAGTGCATGAGGGTCTGGGAAGCTGAGAGGCTGGAGCAGGGCTGGGAGGAGCAGACAGGAAGGAGTCTTCCTCTTAGTCACTGGAGGCCAACTATAAATAAAAAGAGACAAAAATCAATAATTGTTTGTAAGCAAGGAAATGACACAGATTATCAAGATAGTATGAGTTATGAAAATTTCATATAATCAAGAAAATGGAAAAATCATGAACAGGATTAGGAAAAATAGGTGTAAATTTTATTTTTAGAAGTTTATTTGTGAAACACAAAAAATAAAGATGAATTTTATCTTATGATTTTAAATGGAAGGTAGAGAGTTATGCAAGTCATAAAGTACTTCACAAACCTTTCTTCAGTTACAAAAGCATAATAAATGTATTCCTTCTACTTATTTTACTCTTTATCATCCTTTGCATTTCACCTAGGGTCACACTTGTAGAGTGTGACCAATAACTAAGCAAATAACTAATCAAGAAGATAATCACGAAGTTACACTTTTCTCAGAATACCCCAATAAATTTCAGAGTAAAGAATTGATACAACACCTATTCATTTCCTTCTTTGGGAAAAGGTCCCTTTATAAATCATATAGAAGAAGAAATTGGCCATCTTTTAACAAAATGTTACTAGAAATAAATATGAGTTAGCTTCATTTCGAAGTAAATGGAAATAAAATAGCATCATTGTACAGTGTCTTTCAGGGTTAGCCTTGAAAAATGAAAAGTGGAAAAAGCTCTTTCTAAAGAGAAGAATACTTGGCAGCACACTTCATCCTTAATTACACTGTAAAAAATGTTACCTCAGCTAAGAAGGTACATAAACTTATAGGAAGAAATTAAGACTTTTCAAGAGTCTAGAAGGAACTTTTGAAGACTATAAAATTCTGGGGGTACAGTAACCGGGATGGATCTCTGAAAGAGATAATGCAGTGTAAATATCAGAGATTTCATGCTTTTAATACCAAAGCAAATATATCATGGACATTGTACAAGACAACCAAGTTGACAACTTGACTTCGCTGGTTGTATTTATCCAGCCTCTGATGATGCACAGGATGAATGAGGACTGAGTACCATAGTGGTTTCCAGTCACTGCATTTTATCTATCAAATACTTCTTACAAATATCCAGCCAGTTAGGAAGAGAGGTCTATTTCTAGGTTCTTGTGACAGCATCATTCTTTTCATCATTCTCTCATTATAAATTAACAAGTGGACCTCTTTTAATGAAGAAATAATTTTAACCAGAATAACCCAAACTTTTTTTTAAATTTTTTTTTTACATTTTGCTTTTAGGGACAATAAATCCTAAGCACGCACCATTAATAAAGTGGCAAAGGATCATGCATAAAAGTGAATGAGACCACAGTTAACAAAAACAAAGATATTATATGGGTCTATGACCATGTTATTCACTGTATTGTCACCTACAAAAAAAATAAATAAAAAGGTACTGGCCTGGTAGAATTCTGGAACAGGTGATGATGTTGCTTATATTTCTTAAATTACATAACACTATATCAGTTTGTGCTACCAAGAGATAGACTACATCGATCTAGGAGCTAGACTGTCAAAGTTGAAGATTCTTCATTCTCTATCACTCCCATTAACCCACTTGGCAATTACATTTTCTTACACCATGCTTCCGCATTCTCTAGTTTTAGAAATCCTAATTATTTAAGTGGACACTATTCCACCAGGATGTCTAACAAGATTCGAACTAAAATTTAAACTGTACCTGAGGACTCAAAATTCTATGTACTAAAAAAAAAAAAAAAAAACAGAAAGCAAGAGGGGAAAGTACAATCCTAGCTAGGTCAATTCACTCTCCTTATCAGAAGGACATTGATTCCATGTTGCAATGGAGATAAAAACTCAGATGATTCAATTTGAAAACAGATGATCCAATTCTCTTCTTTTTAGTACTCACTTTCCATACAGGAATTGTAAAAAGACCAGTGAAGTAGTTGTGTCTTGAGAAAATCATGGTGGGGAGGCTCAATTGATTTGGGCATATGTATGAGTTTCACTCAATCAGCTAAGTTGTAGAGACCAAAAAAAGTCCATTTAGGGGATCTAAAAAGAAGTGCAGGAAAAACACAAGATGATATTAATTTGACATTCAGTCTACACAGCTGTCAAAACTGTAATTAATTGCCCTGTTTTCCTTTTTATAAGTTTTTTTTTCTTTCAGGAACAGACTCTCACCAGTACCATAAACTAAGTACAGAACTTTGACTAAAAAGCGAATTTTTGTGGTGTCACTATAGGGAACTGTGCTTTATGGCACCATAAGGACAGAAGGATTCATTTCCCAGACAATTGCTGAAAGTGGTCTTTTCAAAATATTTTCATCAGTAGAAGAGAGTTTTTCTGGCTATGACCATTCAAGGCTTCCAACACTCAAGACTGTTTGAGACTCATGTAAATCACACTCTATGTCTCAAGTAGGACCCAATATGAGAGTGCAAGACAACTCCAAAATTTCACTTGGAGTAAGCAAAAGCCTCCTTTGAGATAAGACTGCAAACCCAGATTCTGTGCACCCAAACAAGCTCCCTTCCCTTTATTTCCATTGTGCTGATCTGAAGCACCCTACCTTATAGACTTCCAAGATGCCTAGTCATGGTCTTAATCTCCCTCCTTGGGAGCCCTAATTAGAACTCAAATGCATCCTTCATCTGATTCCATACTTTCTGTTTTCCAGAAGTTCTTTGAAGTCTTTTGTCACTGGAGATCACCTCCTTTTTTCGTTGTGAATGTTTATCTCATTTTATGCTTCTATTTTACTGTTACTTTAATTCATTGTGGGTAAAATAGAATTGTATATTTGAAGATCCAGGTCTCTAAGTAAAATAGTTAGCTTAGTTTATGGGTTTATAATACACAGTCAAAAATGTTCAATACATTTTAATATGAATTTAGATCCATGATTAAAATTGGAGGAAATAAAATAGGCTTTATAAGGATGTAATTCTGCACTCCAAAATTATCATTTTGTTTCCCAAAAGATAAGAATTTTGGAACATAACATGACACCAAAAAAAGAATCACTATTTTTTATATATAGTTGTGCTTGAAAGAGAATAAAAACGTCACCATAAATTGATGATATAATATAAAAAAAGCTTTATAACCATGTTCTGGTTTTTTTTGACAAAACATATTTGAAGCAAAAATACCAAATCCATTAATCTCCTCCAAATACAATACAGTGAATAGCATTTCTACAGGAAACATATAATTTTAATGATATTGTGTAAATTTTCTAGACATAGATGTAGAAGCTAAAAACACTAATATTCTTTCTCAAGGAACATTTAATTTGAAGCATAGTTCCATAAATCTGCAAATATAATTAAATTTTATTTATTATACACAGATCAATACACCAAAAATGACCAAATACCTGGAAATAATTCCTTTGATATTTCTATTTCCTAGACAATAAAGCCAGCTTTAATATAGTACATCTTCTACCTTTTCAGTGACACATAATTTTTAAATTTTAAGTAAACTTCTCCTTTAGGCTCAAAAATCACTTTATAACTATGGTACTAATACTATTAGTGATGGATATTAGAAAAAAATTCTTAGTACTTTTAAGAGAGTTGTTTGAAATGAAACACTAGATCAACACATGATCCTTCAAACAAATTATGATAATGCATGCACAGCAATAAATTTGAAATAAAGAGGGTATAGATATTTATTAGCTACAGGACTTTGAAACCTCATGCTTTGGACCCAAAAGACAATTATTTTGCTTTGTCATTACAGCACTTTTCATAACTGTGTGGGGAGTTTTAGGACCATGTTTTTGTTTTGTGATCTCACATGCTTCATTTATTCAGATGTATTAATGTAATATATGCTTATATGAGTAGTTTGAAATTATATGCCTCTTTCTAATTATAGAATTGTCTAGAAATTCTGGTTCTTCACAGTTTCTAAATTAGAGAGCAATTACCATGAAAGCTAGAAAATGCACAGTGGCTTAAAGAACTCTTCATCCAAGAGTTTAGCCTTAAATTTTTCACATAGTTGATGGTCAATAAATTTATATGGTTCATAAAGTTAACATCTGTTTAATCTTAAAGTAAAGAAATAAAAAGCCAGAGAGTGCTTCTTCACAGATTCCAAGCTTTCATTACTGGGAAACCCATGGATTCCTAAAGGGCAGTCTGTCTCTCTGATTGATGTAGTTATGTAAAATTCAAGTCCTGCTTTTCTTCCCCACAACTTTGGCTTTTCTGTGTCATCTTGTTCTTTGTGTTTCAGTGACCAGAGAAGGAGACAGGTTCACAATTACTTGTTCATGTAAAGAATCAACCAAACAAGTAAAAAAAACAACTAAAAAATAACCTGAGTTTGTGAAAATATCAGAAATTGAAATACAGTGACAGGGAAGGATGAGATTCCACTGACCTAAATGTTCCTTTAAGAAAAGTTAGAGTCAGACAGTTCCATTGTAATAGAAATTGGAAAAGAAATATGTGTGTATATAGGCACATATATATACACATAAAACTAATACATAAAGAACTAATCAACACCAATATTCCTCCTCTAAACTTGGAAATTATATTCCTGTGTATTATTAATCCAGGATTAGGAAATTACTAGTATGTTCATTTGATTTTCAAAAATTTTCAGTGTGCTTCCAAACACTTTTATTATGATCCTCTCATTTGACATTTCCTAACTGAGAGAGTACAGGGTCAGGAAATTTTTAATTCTTTGAGTTAAATTGGATCCAAAGACTTTATAAGAAATATATGTAGTTTATGGCATTGTGATATTGCCCTCTATGAAATGAAGTTTTGAACATAGAATCTCATTTTCTTCTAAAAGTTTAAAAACTTATAATTACTCAAATTATAGAAATCACATCAATAGTAGTTCTATTTTATTTATTAATATTACAGAAGCAAGTTTATAAATAAAAATGCTAAATTACAGATGATGATATGGCTCAGTGGTGTGAGCCTAGCATGTGTGAGGTCCTGGGTTCGATCCTCAGATACACATGTAAATAAAATAAATGTTTATAAAATATCAAGTTAAAACTCATGTCTTCTTTTATAATATGTATACAAATAAGTAATGTTTAAAATCTCTAGATGACATTCTATATGTAAGTTGTATCAGTAGAACTCATTAAACTTAGAACAAATGAAAAACTAAAATTAATCATCAATCCCTATTGAAAAAATGACTCATTTTAGGAGGATATGAATTAAAAAGCAAACATTGTTAGAAGAAAATATCCTCAATGTATCATACAGAACAAAGTTTTCTGGGCTGCATTGAACTGTTGGAGCTGAAGTCTCTCTTCTTCATCTACAAGAAACCTCAGCAATATGCTAAAATTCCCTTCTTCCACAGCCTTTCCATGACCCAACTGCACACTACTTCTGAATCTAAGAATGCAGAGGCAATTACCCAGATGGATGAGGCCAGGAAGAATGTGGTGCAGGTAATAGCCTCAAGAGTTGCATGTTTTAAGGAAGACATCTTTAAGTTCTTTCCCTGCAGGCCTATAATTTTAATGTCTATAGAAAGATGAAAAACATCCCCCTGGAAAACACAGAACTGTGGCTTTCCCAGTGTAACATGTCAGCTGTCTCTTAATTTTACTTTCTTTTTTGGTTGATAACACCAATCCTGGGATAGCTGGTCTCCAAACATTTTTCTGGACATATTTGGAAAGGCATCTCAATTGGAATCATGTACCAATCACAGTTGCTATTGTTCTGATTGTATGATAACATTAGTTCAGACCCATTAAACAACTTACAATGCCTCAACTTTGAGGTGAGGGATTTCTGTATCCTCCAATGGTTCCACTATAGCTCTGAGAATCCTCTCTCTATCATGTGTGATAGGCTCCTCTTCCCTTGCTTGTTCCCACATGAAGCACCTGATTTCTGGGTAGTGTTGTTTATGTATGCCACCATTTTCAAACTGGCATTTTTGTCATTCAGGGTCTTTGTAAAATATTAAAATTAATCTAAAATTTTAAAAGAAGAAGATGAGCTGAAGGCCACAGGCTGAGGGGATCACAGGAAGATTGAACATTGAGCTGAGTCATAGCCCATGGTGGAAGGCCAAACTAAGGAAGCTGTGATGATCCCTCATACTCACTAATGGAGGTACCTGCCCTTTCTCTGAGAGAAGCCATGTAATATTAGCTTGGGCTTTTCTGTACTATATATAAAGTTATATATACTGTAAAAAAATAAAAAGGAGGCTTATGATGAAGAATCAAAAGAAAGTACAATCAGTTTAAGCAGGTCACTGATATTCCAAGTGTTGAAATCAGAGAATACTGCTTTATCACAAGCATTGTCAATATGTAAAGGGATAATAAAATTATAAAAACTAAAAAATGTGTATTTCAGAGAGATTTGGGAACTTGAGTTAATGGTAATAAAATAAAACTGTAACCTGTACAGGTAATATTCCTCATGGTTGATTTTGTGGTAGTTTGAAAGATGCATTAAAAAATATAAGAAATGCCAAAGCACAAGACCTCCAAAGCCATGTGCAAGAGAAATATAAAATAGGAGAAGGGCATAAATAGTTGAACAAGCATATGTGTGATAAGGCAAGGCTCATTTGGGGAGGAGAAAGCCCTGGACTTCATGTGCCCTGGAAAAGTTTATCCTCTAGACTAGTACCCACCCTGGCCCAGCCACACCTCTGCCTTTTCTAAAGTTGGTTGTGCCCTATTTCTTTGCATGTCGCCCATTGATCACCAAGGTACCATCTGGAATTGTCTCCTATATGCACACTTATTGTCTAGGAGAATTGGAGTATTGTGGGGTGAGTTGTGGCAGAGGGTTTGGCTTGTGTTCCGCCTCCAGCTTTGCGGAGTCTTCTTTTCTTTGGAGCCACAGAGAGCTCTTTGGAGAGCTACAGAAGTATATACACATACCCTGGTTTTCCTGTCGACTTGACACACAATATTGAGCAGGTGAATCCACACTCTTTGTCTGTGCTTCCCTGATTTTTAATAGAAAAGTGATTCCATTCCTAATTGTGAGCATTAGAGTCAATTATCCTGATACCTGGACTTTAGCTCCAAACAGTGAAACAAAAATCTCTGGGGAGTACTCTCAAGCATTGGATTTATTAAGCTTTCAGGGAGGTTCCTAGATGTTATGATTAGTATAAAATAAATGTTAATGGACCAAGGTCTTGAATACATATTGTATATTTGTATTCTGGCTTTTATATATTTTTAAGGCTTGAATAGATTTCTTTTCCTTTGGTACTTGGGATTGAACTCAGGGGCTCATGACCACTGAGTCACATCCCCAGTCCTATTTTGTATTTTATTTACAGACAGTGTCTCACTGAGTTGCATAGCACCTCAGTTTTTCTGGGGTTGGCTTTGAACTCACAATCTTTCTGCCTCAGCCTCCTAATCTGCTGGTATTGCAGACATGTGCCACCTCACTCAGCCTGAATAGATCTTTAATTTCTCGCCACTATTATTTATTTATGTTAAAGATGGGGATGATGCCACTTGCTTCTCAAGACTATGATGAGAATTAAATGAAGTCATAAATAGTTGGCACTTGTTGCCTAGTGAGTGCTCCATAAGCCAGAAGGATGACAGACCTTTGTATTTTTACAAAAACAAAAAGTGGTCACCCAGCTTTTTGTCTGTTGGCAAAGCCTTGAACAACTTAGCAGAAACCTATTAAAAAAAAAATACATAAAAGGAGTGGTGAAGAAATGTTGCTCAATTGTGAAGCATGCTGAATTTCAGTCACAGGTGCCAAAAATGTCATTTATATTAGGACATTATATTAATTTATTAGTATATTTTTTTGTAATATATACATGTAGGGGCATAACGTCATTGATCAGTCTCATTTCTCAGTGCCTGAATCATCTCTCTTATCCTCTCTTCCATCAATCTAAACTCAACTATTCTCTCTCCAATTTTTTCGAGATCCACTTCTTTTTTCACTCCATTTTTCTTTTTACCTTTCACATATCAGAGAATGCACTTGAAAATTGACTTTCTGCAGCTGATTTATTTAATTTAATTTGATGTGCTCCAGGTTCCTCCATCTCCCACAAATGATATAATTCCTCTGTTGTTTATGGCTGAGTGGAATGAGTAAACTTGTGAAAAGTTGTGTAGATGCTATTTTTTGGGTATATCACCTGCCAGCACACAGAACCTTGAGTTTCCAAGCTCAGCCTGCCATTGTGTGAGCCAGGGAATGAAGATGCAGGAATAATGAGGTCTCATGTGAACCATTTGAGGTCTTCCGATCTGTGGCTCTTACTGCTTGTACATGCACCAAACAGCCTGGTAACTTCCAGAGTGTCCTTTATTGTCTGCATTGATGACTAACCTGTTTCTGGGGTCTGTTTTCAGTACAGTTTTGTTCTCAAGAGAAGGGAATCAATGTGAAGGTAAAAATCTCCTGATTCTCCAGGTGTCAGATATAGGATATGGTTCCTTCCCACAATTCTTTCCCTTTTGTCCATTCATGAAACTGCTTTTACCAGGTTTACATTAGTCCTCTATTAATGTGGCACCTTTGTATTCATTTTGGCCCTGAGTTCTGGTTGGGACAGAGAATCTAGAGTCAGAGCAGACCTGGTCCCACTGGCCAGGTGAAGTTAAGTATAATTATTATTTTTTTTACTTTTCAGTGATTCATGTTCCCAAGTTGTGAAATGAGATTGCCAGCTAGTAGTGGTAACATTTAATGACATCAGGAGCCCTTGATGACCATGTACTGGACATTGTTTTTGAGACTTTTATCCCTGCCCTCTTCACTGGCAATAAGAACTCCATGAGCAGAAGCCATGTTTACACTCATGTTGCAGGACAAAGATGCTCAGCTGTGTCAAGTTAACTTGATTTAGGTCACACAGCTAGCAAATGGCAGCTTCATTGTATCTGTGGGAACAGAGGGGAAGAAATGCACAAATGAGCATGGTAAAGCATTGGCACATAATGATCAGGTTATAGAGCAGTAAAAGGAGGTATGGGTGCAATGGAAGGCCTGGGTCTAACCAGGGTATAGGCAAAGACTGAGGAGGAGAGAGCAGAGTCCAGAGTACAGGGTAGAAGCAGGATTCACTCCAACCATAAAGAGGTAGCTCAGAGAATAACACCACAGGAGGCCTGGGCCTGCCTTGCAGGGATGGGGCCAAGCGGGTGGTTTTCAAATTTGACATGTAGAAATGCAGAATATGAGGATTGGGCTTGGCAGAAAGTCCCAAACTCCTTTCTGTTGTATGTGCATGTACATAGGCACATACAGAGAGAGAGAGATGCCCAGAGAGTTGATAACCTGTGTAAAAATCAGAGAACTGTTCATAATGGAGGAACAATTGAAAAGACAATATCATCATTTGAAATATACTTTAGTCGGATTGGACTGCTCTAAGGGAGTTCTAGAAACTACATACTTTACAAGCAAAAAACAAATTTTATTTGTGGACTTCTGAAAGCTCAGATTTCTAAGATCAACTTTCCAACAGATTTATTGACTATTGAGATCCTGATTTTTCATAGAAAGCTGTAATATGAAGGTTTGTGTCCCTTTGAGTATCTTGGTTGAACTTCTCTCCAATAAGGTGATGGTATTAGAAGGTGAGTCTTTGGAGAGGTGTTGAGTTTCTGAGGCTGAAGACTTCATCAGTGGAATTAATGCTCTAATGAACAGGTGCTACAGGCTAGCTGGCTTCTTCCACCACATTATGACACAGCCAGGAGCTTCTACCCATTATAAATTTTATCAACAAGCATTGAATAGCCTTGTGCCTTGATCTTATACAATGTGAAAAATGAGTGTCTGTGGCTTATAAACCACCCAGTCTACCATAAATTATTATAGCAGCTTGATGAGAGTAAGGAAGTGCACCATGTGTGTCCTCACAGGATAAATTGAGAAGTTTCTTTGCAGCTCTCTTTAAATAAAGGACATTAATCCCATTCCATAGCTCTACCCACATGACTGTATAACCTTCAAGACCCAACCTTTTTCTGCCTAGGCTTATGATCAACTACCACAATATTACAATACATATTCACACAGGGTGTAGGACTGGTCATTTTGCCCCAAGTGTGTATAGCCAAGTTTCTGAAATCTGGACCTGGAAGTAACTGTCAAGTCCTCTATGTGTTCCTGGCAATAAACTTTCAAAGAATTCTTCAGTGCATATTAATAGTCGTATCTGTGTATTCACCAGGCTGCTCACTCAAGATAAGAAGTGGCCCGTTCCATTGTAAACTCCAGTCTAATGGAGAAAGCATAAAACCCATGTTGTCCCTTGCTGCACTGACACTAAACATTGCATATGAATCCTGGGCTCCTTTTTGGCTAATTACTGATCAGTAAATATTACATTGCAACAAGCATGTGGTAAAAATTTTAGGTAAACTATTGTTCACATTGGAGAAAAAGATCCTGGAAATCAGGCAAGCTTAGGAAACTAATTAGGGGCTGGGGATCTGGCTCAAGTGGTATCATGCTCATCTGGGAAGCACAGGACACTGGGTTCTATCCTCAGAACCACATAAAAATAAAATAAATATGTTGTGTCCCCTGAAAACAATATATATGTATATTTTTTTTCAAAGTTCTCTCTCTCTCTTTCTCTCTCTCTCTCTCTCTCTCTCTCTCTCTCTCTCTCTCTCTCTCTCTCTCTCTTTAAAAAAAAGAAAAACAAAATAGATATTAGTAACCGAATAGTGTGGTTCATGATTGGGTTGTCAGACTCTTACCTTTTGGGCTTGATTTTTTTTATTGATTTAATTCTATGTTTTCAACATGGTTGTTGTTTATGTGGTTCAAATATAAACCCATGTTAAAGACTCAACTCTATTCCATCCCACTAACCTTTTCTCATTGCCCTTCATGAACATCTGTTTTAATTGTTTTTAGTATATATTCTTACTGTTTCTTGTTCTGGTAGGAGTCAATAACAATAATAAGTTATTAGGTAAATTTCTTTCTTACCCAAAAGGGAGTGCTCCTGTATTTCCTCTCTGCCCCTTATTTATTACTCAATGAAACAACCTGGAAAACAACCCACATATGCAAAAATCTTACCTTTCCATGGTGTAGATAGACCAAAGTTGGAACTAAACAAATGATGGACATTTGGGCTATTCCTGAGCTTTATGTATTAACAATATTTCTGTATTGAATAGCTCTGGGAATCTATTTTATATTCTTGCAAATGTACATTGAATATTCAGTCCTGCAAGAAATATTGCTTTATCCACAGCTACTTTTTATAATTTCAAGTAATAAAGCCCAATTCTTTGGAAGGTTAGAACATTTTTTTTTTCTGCCAGAAAGTATACAAGTTCATGCTTTCTGTAGATGCCCCAGTAGACAGAGGCCACATTTTGGATATTCTTTGCACTATTACAGAATGCTGGTAATGCCTTCTTTTTCTGTGGGAACCATTTTCTCTTTCTGTAATTTTTTTTTCTTTTTACATATTATTGATACCATGTCATGGTTACAGAAGAAAACATCAGTGTCCTACCCTTAATAAATCCATGGCTTGGTGAGAGTCCAATGCTGAAACCAATAGTTTCTTCCCAGTACAATGATCACCAAGGACACAATGCATTTTGGTAGTTTGTGTCTCCCAAAAAATTGATCTTTGTAATCTAAGTCCTTATACCTATGGGGTGAGAGATTTAAAAATTGTTTATTCATATTAATGTTCACATTTTAATAGTGATAACATCATTTATTTTTTAGTTAGAGGTTTTTCTATTTATTGAACTTTAGAAAGACCTGAGGACATGAACCCTATAAAAAGAATTCCTGGAACATCCCAAATATTTAAAATAAATGCCTTAGAAAGTAATGCATCTGTATGATTATTCAGCATACAGTAATATATATAAGATCACACCAGGTCACATACATGCAGAATACCCACAGGAAACAAGGAACCACAGGCTCTGATGTGACAATATATGGTTGAACGTTGCCAAACAAGAGCTTCTGGGGCTGAGGTGTATGTCATAGAGAACACTCAGCAGGCAGATGGTAAAAATGGAGAAGCCCCCTCTCCAAACCTGTGAAAGTAGATTATTAATTTATATTTGATGTCATCTCCAAAATTCTGAGACAAAAACATCTGTAACTATAAACCCCATCATTATCAGCATCCCTAGATATGTTACGGCCAAGATACCAATGGTAAAGTTCTTGGGTTAGAACTTGTGCTAGAAAAGGCACGTGAAGTTGCAGAAGAAAATTATGGTGTTAGCTGAGATCTCAAGATGAACTTCAGAGGAAATGTTTCTTATACTAATAAAATAATATATTTTGTTGATCTTTATTTTCAAATTCCATATTAATAGTATATATCTCAAGAGAAAATGAAGCAGAAGCCCTTATTTCAAATAGTGTCATCTTTATCAATCTCAGCCTATCCTATTATTAGGGATATATGTGGATTCACCCAACACACATTTTTCCCACTTCAATTATCAACTCTCTCTACTATTCTCCAGGTGCCATTCGAATATTATTACCAAATCATGTCTGGATTATGTAATAGTAGCTGTGCTCCCACTGTACATAGCCTTTCTTATAGATTCAGAATTACCATATATTCTCAAAATATTTCTTGATATTATCTTCTTTTGAGATTTTCTGAGGTAGAGTGTTAAGTTGATTTCATCTTTCTCTTCTTGATTAAGCAATAGGAATATATTGAAAACTCTACAATTTTCAATGAATTGAAATGGAATGATTGTACAAAAGTAAAGAATTGCTACCTTCTCAAAAAATGAATCTCAATGTAGTAGGTGTGCACATAGATGTATTTTTTTAGATCTATCTTTTGACCATTTATTATCAGACTTAATGCCTTTAATATATCATCTAAGATGACACTGAGAAGCATATCCTCTAAGATGATTTTTTAATTTGTATTTGTAATGTTTTATTGAGTTCAATGTTATGTTGGTGCTAAATCTGATCATCTTGTATTACATATATGGAGTCTTATTACATATATTCTAGAGCTATTGTGTATGAAAGAAGAACAAGGATCAAATATTGATGTGTTTCTGAAATAAAAAGTACTCAGTAGAAATGCTGGCCATTATCTTTTAATTATGTACTTCATCATCTATGTGATTTAATAGATTTAAAACTTTTCTTTTCATAATGGCTACATATGTTGTGGATTCAAATTATTTTCATGATATTAAAATTTTCTAGCAATATGTGTAGAAAGCTCTTTGACAGTATTTAAGGCCTGTCTTTGAATCCCCAATGTAGCTATCCACCTTGCATATATGCTATTATCATGACCAGAAAAACTATCTTAAGTGACCAAAGTCCAGCTATTGAATATCAGTAGAAATATATTATTATTGTTTTCTCCTTAGTCATCTGGAATAAAGGAGTAATTAAAGTCACA